>NW_015240888.1:0-612 GCF_001447785.1 Gekko japonicus | reverse complement strand
GCTTTTATCAAAGTCTCCTTAGCTCTCGTTTCAAGGCCCACAACGTGAAAAGTTTTTGAGTGGTGCCCTGGCTGTTATCTCTCTGACAGGGCTTTGACCCAACCTGGCTGTGCCATCAATTAGCATCAAAAGAGCGCTATGTTAATGACAGAGGCCCTTCAGCGCCCTGGGGTGACTTAAACAGCATGCTTCTTGAAGAACCCAGCCCGTGACTCACGCCTTTACAACACTCTGTACTGACTAAATATAATCACCGAGTTCCAGTTCCACAACCACTTTGTGTATTGTTGTGTTTTGGCGCCCCGTCCCCTTCGGTGCTGGCTCGCATAGATTCATGAGCCAGCTGTCAAACATGAAGGAGAGGAAGAACTGCTTTGTAGTGTGCTGTTTCAGTTCAGGTGGGTTATTCAATTGAAGCAGCCCCCGTTCCTGTGGCTGAGGAGATAATGGGGAGGCTCGAGGCACAAAAGAACACTGCCCTGCATGCCACCATGGACCTTTAATGGGCTGCGATTCGTTTTCTGGCCGACCACGCAGGGTTACTTTAACTATTCATTGACAGCTGGGGATTCAACCAACGACACTGTCCTCCAGGGCTCTTTTTGTAGAAAA
>NW_015240887.1:0-611 GCF_001447785.1 Gekko japonicus | reverse complement strand
GATGAGCAATGGAAACTGGCGAGTAGCGATGGTAAACTTTCTTCACCACTCTCCTCCACAGCGAGTCCCCACCTTTTCTTTCCTAACGACATTTAGACCGTTTTTCGCCCACTAGCACGAACAACAGAGCCTTCCTGGCACACAGGTGGCGTTAAGCTGCACTCCCTGAAGGCCGGGGGAAGCCCCAGCGAGCGACCCCGTGTCTTGGAAATGACGCCCACCCAGACTGGGCCCAAAAAAAGAGGGGGGGAGGATGGGGGGGAAAACTGCAGGACCCCCCCCCCCCGATCTCCCGGGCTGGGGGGCGAGAGATGCGGAAAGGGCCGAAGAGAAAATGGGCGTGGCCTGGGGTCGCATGAGCAGCGAGAGGCGCGAACAAGTAATGGAGGCAGGACGCAGCTCTTCGGCTCATGCCGCTCCACCCTCAGCCCCGTGCTCAGGGCGAACATGCCCCCGCCGAAGCAACCCGCGGCCTTCCATGCCGCAGTACAGCCCGCTCACTCGCGGCCCCAAGCGAAAACGCGGCCCACCCCGTTACCTTCTTTCCCGCCGCTCACAACGCTCCACACGCCAACCGTCTCCCTCCGACCGCGCGCGCGCGCCCGCCCGCC
>NW_015240886.1:0-702 GCF_001447785.1 Gekko japonicus | reverse complement strand
TGGTGGTGGAGAGATTTGCCTAGAGTTGCCGACCTCCAGGTGGGGTGTGGAGACCTCCCAGTTCAGCAGTTCGAGACCCCAGGGTGCCGCATGACGGAGTGAGCTCCCGTCTCTAGTTCCAGCTCCTGCCAACCTAGCAGTTCGAAAGCAAGAAATTGCAAGTAGATAAATAGGTACCACTTCGGTGGGAAGGTAACAGCGTTCCGTGCGCCTTGGTGTCTAGTCATGCCGGCCACATGACCATGGAAACGTCTTCGGACAGTGCTGGCTCTTCGGCTTTGAAACGGAGATGAGCACCGCAACCCTAGAGTCAGATTCGACTGGCTTTCGAGCAAGGGAACCTTTACCTTTAATGATGTGTTTGGCTCTCAAATGTGTCATTATCAGCACGATTTCCCACAAAGAAGCTGGTGAAACAGGCATCATAGCTGGCCTGTTGTAGGGGTGTTTGTGAGCTTCGTGGAAGCACAGGATGGAGGTTAAGTCGGCTGACAACTTCCATCGCTGCCAGTTTCCAACAAGTTCAGATCATAGTGAGGACATTTGATGGCTGGAATGGATGGAGTTCACCTGCTGAATGAACGGATGTGGCTGCCTCCGCAGTTTATAAGGGACACTGAAGGACTGCTGAATTTTCTGGTATATAGAAATTGGGATATTCGTTGCATTACATGAATTTAATTCTTTATATGATTCGTAATT
>NW_015240885.1:0-612 GCF_001447785.1 Gekko japonicus | reverse complement strand
TCCATGCTTGTAGCCTGTTCCACCCCTTTCTTCTTTTGACAGCTCCACTTCTAGTAAAGAAATGGCTTCCAGGAGGCCCCTCCTTCCATTGCTGGAGAGGTTCTGCTGTAGCAGGGGAAATTAAGAACTTCTGAGAAGGCACTTTGTCCAAGCAGGAGAGCCCAGATGTTATTCAAAAGACATTCCCTCTCTACCCCTCCATTCCTCTTTGTACCCCTCAAAGTTTAGGGCTGAGAGGTACATGACTCAGAAAGCATGCAGTAGCTAAGAAAGTCTGGATTTGGTCACCAGCCGGAAGGGATACCTCTTACAAACCTAGGAAGCTTCTGTGTGCCATCAGACCATTGGCCCACCTAGCTCAGTCTCTTCCACTTTGATTTGCAGCAGCTCTTAGGCAGAAAGGTGACTTCCCGAAACCCGTAACCAGAGTTCCTTAAACTAGAGATGCCAATGGTTGAATCTGATTGGATTTCCATTGATGGGATCTTATTTTCCATCAGCCTCTCTTGATAACATCTTCCCCGCCGCCTTCTTCTGACTTTTTAACCCTTCCTGATGGATGTACATTTTTGAGCATCTGGAGAAGTGAGCTCTGGCTCACAAAAGCTTGTG
>NW_015240884.1:0-612 GCF_001447785.1 Gekko japonicus | reverse complement strand
ATTTTAATGATAGATTGCATATTTTTGTCTGAAGGGCCACAAGTTCACATTTGCACTGTACACATTTGTCCTGTGTGAGTGACACTGCTAGTAAATATTGAAGGAGGAAGGATTGTTAATCCAATATACAGTAGCTATGTATTGCATAGTGGAGGGGAACATGGGTGACATTTGCAGCAGTTGAATTTTGTGGCATGGAATCTCCCTGCCTTGCTTACCTGTGAGTGGTACATTCTACCAGGAGCCTCAGTGGTGCAGAGATTCCTGGTGGGTGTTTATGTCCCAAGGTGAAGTACCTCTAAGAGTTCTGAGGAGATGACTGGTAGCAGTTTGTTCCTCTTATGTCAAGTCATGTCTATTTGTGCAAAGTGCCCTTTTGTATCCCCAAAGTTCTTGTTTGTGTTTTTTAAGTGTGCAGGACTTGAGGTCAGACAAGTGTAGCCATGCACTTTTCTCATGTGAGATACAGGTTCCAGGAAGTGGTTTGGGTGAGCTGTGATTGGCTGCTGAGTTAGTCAGAATCCTAAACTGTGCTGTGGCTGTCTATAAAGTGGTAGAGGCAGTGTGTGTGGGGGGAAATAATTATTCCCTCTTATTGAGTTAAATGGGAAT
>NW_015240883.1:0-612 GCF_001447785.1 Gekko japonicus | reverse complement strand
GGACAGGAAGCCAAGGAAGTCTGATACCTGGCACCTGTGCCTCCACCTGAACAAGCAGTGGTGCTGGTGGTGACCAGAAGAACATGGCAGGAGGGGCTGAAGAGCCACAGCTGGGTCTCCAAGGGTGCAGGGCAGGGGAAACACAAGGAGGATGAGGGGGTGTGGGAGAAGGTTTGGGTGAGGTGTGGGGTGAATTGGAAAAGGGACAAACAGGGAGGGGGAGGAGATCCGCTGGGTGGGAGTGCCGAAAAAGGTCTGAACTTTATGCCTTTCAGAAGGATGGGGCAGATGGAGACACCCCATAAAAGGGGCCCTCTTGCAGGTGACTGTGGAGGATACACAGGCTTAGCTTGAGGAGAAGCCCATAGAGAGCATGGGAAAGCTGGCCTGAGAAAAGGAGAAGGAGAAAGGGTGGCTTAACCCCCTTCCCTTCCCACATCTGAGGCCATAGGGGCAGCGGAGACATTGGCAGGAAAGTGGAAGAAGGCAGGCCCATGCACAGGGGGCATCGGGGACCTCACAGAGACTTAATGGTGGACACAAACTTTAAGCCTAGCCTGCCTACTGTTGTGAGGACAAGAGAAGGGGAGAATGTTGCAAGCTACTTTGGGT
>NW_015240882.1:0-612 GCF_001447785.1 Gekko japonicus | reverse complement strand
AAACATGATGGCCATGACCCTGTTTCCTTTGAAAAGAAACATTTGTGTAGATGGAGTCTCTGTGCACAGGGGAAGTACAAATGTTTGTGTTTACAGCAAAAGTGTACCTGGGTGAGGAGACTGATCCACTTCAGAGTTTAGTGCATTTATTATAGTTGACAGCCAAAAATTGAATTCTTGAGCTTATATAACTCAGGTTTCTGCTTTTTTTGTTTGGCACTGGGGACAGGAAGAGGAACGCACTCCTGTACTTTATGCAAAGGGACTGTTCTCCAAGCACACACGCCCAGTGAAAATATTCCATTTTGCAAAGTTTGTACATATGCCATGCAGAAAAAAGAAGCCTGACTTCACTTGTCGAGTTCTCCCAGTCCATTTCCAGCTCCAAAGGCTCCTCAGAGGGAGGGGGAGAGAAAGCCCTTCTAAACAGAAACATTGAAATGATGGTTGCATATCATCAGACTTCAGTATAAGAATGGCACTCCAGTTGGGTCGAGTATGTTAAACACTCTTTTCCTTGCTGCTGCAATGATTAGCTATTGTCGCAAAGAAACATTCTGTTTTGAACAGCAACATGTCACAGGGATTAAAAATAGTATGGAGCTTTGCTGG
>NW_015240881.1:0-612 GCF_001447785.1 Gekko japonicus | reverse complement strand
TAGCCACTGGTAGACTTATCCTCCATGAACCCATCTAATTCTCTTTTAAAGCTGCTTATTCCTGTGGCCATCACTATGTCCTCTGGCAGCAAATCCCACATTTTACTCACTCACTGTGTAAAGATGTTTTTTAGAACGTAACAAGAGCCCTGCTGGATCAGACCAGTGAAGGTCCATCTAGTCCAGCATCCTGACTCACACAGTGGCCAACCAGGTACTCTGGACAGCCAACAACAAGGCAGAGAGGCCGAGGCCTTCCCCTGACGCCTCCTGGCACCGGAGATTCAGAGGCCTCCTGCCTCTGGACACGGAGGCTCCATTTAGCTACCATAGCTTGGCACTCCTCAGTATAATCCATTCAGAGAAGTACAGAGGAGCTCTTGACAAAGCCAGTTAAACAGGGCCTTTGAAGGATATAACATATCATCCCAAAGCCACTCTCTGAGAGGGTGGCCTCCTAGCAGAGCTGCACAGATAAGCAACGAAAACCCAGCAACGTCCACCAGAACTAAAAGCACACCAGCCGGAAACAAACATGAAGCTGCTTTATACTGAATCTGCCAAGGTCAGTATTATCTACTCCGATGGGCAGCGGTTCTCCAGGGTCTCAGG
>NW_015240880.1:0-612 GCF_001447785.1 Gekko japonicus | reverse complement strand
AAAAGAATGCAAGACACTAGAAAATTCTTTAGGCTGAGGTCAACGTAGGTCAGCAACAGGTAGGGTGGGGGCAACAGAGTTAAGAGACAACCTCAGGTCTGGATTTATACCGAAGCGCACACTCTAGGCAAAGAAGCAGTGCTACTAGGCAGAAATATGACCTCGGGGGAGAAAGACTGAGAAATTGCTTTCCACTGCTCTGGCTGGAGGAAGGAGATCCTAAATTATCAGCCTTTCAGGTAGACTTGCCCTGTTGCTTTTTTAACAATGTTGTCCCGAAACATGGACTTTGCCTTGCAATTAAGATATTTACCATACAGACAAAGAGCGGACTGGCACCATAGTGATATATCCTGGGAAGATTCAAAATAATCCATTGCTAAGTACTACCCGCTGTCATAGACTGTGCACGATGGGGAATTCATTAGCTTGCCTGGAATGGGGGGGGGAGGATCCCCAAGGCTTGCTTCTCCAAAGAGCCCTCCCCACACAAGCTTGCTTTTGCCACATCAGCTCACCTGAGTAACAATAAATGTGGCTTTCATGGCAGGTAGGTTGATTCCTTGCAGGTTTAAGCCTGTGTCAGTCCTCCCCCACAAAAGCCTGCTGCCT
>NW_015240879.1:0-612 GCF_001447785.1 Gekko japonicus | reverse complement strand
AGTTCTGCTTGGCTACCACAACTTAACCACCAGCTGGACTGGAGGTATCAGCTTTTGACTCTCAAAAACTGATACCCCCAAAATCTAGTTGGTTTCCAAGGTGCGACTGGATTTGAATCCAGGTGGTCTGCTGAAACCCAGTATGGCTCCCCTCTGACACGGACTTGAACCACCAGGTAGGGAAGATCTCTAGCTTTTTCTCAGTGGGGTTTTCCTCTTGTGTAGCGATGCACTGGAGCACGCCATCGAAGAGTTCACGCTTTCATGCGCCGGCTACTGCGTGGCCACGTACGTGCTGGGGATCGGCGACCGCCACAGCGACAACATCATGATCCGAGAGAACGGCCAGGTATGGACAGCGTGTGCGTCACGATCAGTAGCCACATTTTGCTAGGGACATGTGAGGATTCTAGTGACAAGAAACATATTTCTGGCCCTTACGACTGCAGAGAGGTACTTGAAAGCGTGCCTGCCAGGGCTGCAAACGGCAGAGGGGTGGCTGGATAAGATGGCGACCCTTGGGGTGCAGCGCTTTGTTTTGAAAACGCCAACCTCGCTAGTCTTTCTGACTCTGTAAGAGATGGTTAACAAACAAGGGGGGTAGCAGTATGA
>NW_015240878.1:0-612 GCF_001447785.1 Gekko japonicus | reverse complement strand
TATAGGGGGGGGGGTAAGCGAGAACCTCCAGGCATAGAGAGGACATCGAGCTCGGACCCCTCGTGCGTTTCTATGGATGCTTTTCCGGGCTGGGTTAGGGCTTCTGGGCTTGTAGTGCTTTTTGGTACCTGACCAGAACACACTGGGAGAGGCTTGTCTGTTGTGTGCTTGAGAGTGTTGAATTCCTAGGATCTAGGCCGGTCCGGTGCTACTCCTGAGAAGCTCTCTGAACTGTGTATGGTGACCTGGCGGGGCCTGAGAAATCTTTGGGGTTTGAACCCTGCCTGGGCCTTTAACAACTTACATGGACTGGCGGGCCACAAAATGTGGCCAGAGAGCTGTCAGGCTTGGAGGGGGGTGGCGGATGGGCAGGGCTGATCCGGCGGGCGCAGGGGAAGGCCCTGGTGCCGGCATTTCACGCAGAGGCCAGCGGGTTAGGGCGTCGGGAAGGGGACGGCCTCCCTTCTGGGAGAGCCTGAAAGTCCTTCCCAGAGCCCCGATATGTGGATTTGTTCCCGGTTGACACATGTTATCCGACCCTCACCTTCCCTCTGTCAGATAGATAGATAGTTAGTTTATTACGGCATCCAGAATCTAGATTGTAAGCTCTTT
>NW_015240877.1:0-661 GCF_001447785.1 Gekko japonicus | reverse complement strand
CAACCTTGATTGTATTAACTTCACAGAACAAGGGAAAATATATGTTGTGCAGAATGCATTAGTAAAGGTAAAGGTTCCCTTGCTCGAAAGCCAGTCGAATCCGACTCTAGGGTTGTGGTGCTCATCTCCGTTTCAAAGCCGAAGAGCCAGCGCTGTCCGAAGATGCTTCTGTGGTCATGTGGCTGGCATGACTAAACACCGAGGCGCACGGAAAACTGCTACCTTCCCACCGAAGTGGTACCTATTTATCTACTTGCAATTTCTTGCTTTCGAACTGCTAGGTTGGCAGGAGCTGGAACTAGAGACGGGAGCTGACTCAGTCATACGGCACACTGGGTCTTGAACTGCTAAACTACCAACCTTCCACAGCCCGCAGTTCAGCGTCTTAATCACTTGAGCCACCGCAGCTCTGCATAATGCTTTAGTCAGCCTCAAAGTCCACACATAAACATTAGAACTGGTGTTGAATCCCATCTTCCTAAACTTTCAAGACAACAAATGCAAAATGTTTCAGGAGCCTCTCTAGTTAAACCATTTGTTGACTTCTCCTCTCACTTGCTGAATGAGAAAAGCATCCAAATGAGGCACAAGTTCAGATCTGCCTTTGTCAAGAACCTGAGAAAAGTACTCAGCATCGGAAGAAGAAGAAGAAGAAGAAGAA
>NW_015240876.1:0-612 GCF_001447785.1 Gekko japonicus | reverse complement strand
CCTCTCAGAATCATTTAAAATTCACAAGGAAAGGTGAGAGGTTAGATGCTGACCACTACTGGTTTCCTTCTACATTTCCTTGTAGGAATTGAATTTTGTACAATTCCTTAGGGATGTTGTTTCAAAGGTCAGTATTGCAGAAAAAATGTTCCCTGGTGAAGTCCTGGTTTGGCTGTTTTAGCCCACTTATTCCTTGATCAAGGACATATGTTAGTATACTTCTTTCAATCTGAGCACTCTTTCTTTTTAATCATTAGAATGCTACACTGGAAGGGGGGAAGGAAGATTATTGTACATGGGATTAGCAATTAAAAGTAAAAAGAGCTTAACATATATTAGTACCAAAGAATCAAGGCTGAGTCTCATAGCCACTGGTAAGTTTTTCAGTATGGACTGCAGCTGGCACAAAGTGAATAACGTAATTTTAAGCCACATATTATTGCATATCATATTCCTTAAATTTCAGAATTAAAGCCTTCTTTCAGAAAAGCAGAGTCTTTTTCATCTACTGAGTTTCAGTTTGTACAGATTTATGCAAAATGAAAAGGCTGTTACATTCTAGTCTCATGTGGGAGTTCATAATAATTCAGCATTTATTTATTTATTTATTTA
>NW_015240875.1:0-612 GCF_001447785.1 Gekko japonicus | reverse complement strand
CCACATGAATGGAAGCTGTACCTGCATGGGAAATCGACGTGTTGCCCTTTGCACACTCTACAGTGATTACAGGACCCACGCGTTCCCGATGCATGCAGGTGGAAGGCTTCTGTATCACATGGCCAGTATAACATCTGCAGAGGGCTTCTGTTACTAAGAAGAGGACTCTCTTGCTCCAATCCAGCTGTGCTTAGATGGGAAAGAAAATGAACAGGGCTGTGCATTTAAATGATGGAGCTAGTCCATCTCCACTGCATTACTTCCAGTGGGATGTGAATCACAAGCTACCTTTTGCTCCTGGTACTCATTCATAACTAGATGCCATTAAAGCTCGACTGTGATAGGTGTCTTGTTTCATGATGCTGAAAAGCAATGAAACCCCCAGAGCAGAAGGCAACACAGAGAGCATCACTCCAGTTGTCTGGACAATGGGGACATCCTCCTTCCCATTCAGACTGAGGGCAATGGAGGGGTTTCATTTGCCCACAGAGATGCTGTGATACAGTGGCATCTGACTGACACCATGATGTCATCATGTTCACAAGAGCTCTTCTGCAGATGAGCTGATTGGGTAGAGACAACTGCAAATGGCTTCTATGCAATGAATGTGCC
>NW_015240874.1:0-612 GCF_001447785.1 Gekko japonicus | reverse complement strand
ATGAGACGCAAAATATTGTTATTATTCTTTACAGTTCTCTTCTGCTTCTGATCCCACATAGCATGTCGGTGTCAGAATGAAACCGTTCTGCCCACGGGCAGGGAAAAGCTAGCATCAGAGGCTCTTATGGTAATGATTACTAATTCAGGCATGAATCGCAGCTTTCACTCTGTAATTTTCGACCTGCCGATCTGAAGCTCTCCATGCTGATTAGCTATTAGGGTCAAACGCCAGTAACGCCAGATGCTGGTAATGAAACATGACAGTATTGATATGCAGATATTAAAAGAGTGATCTCTTGATTCAGCACTCTGTTAATACAACCATAAATCTTTCTGTACCAAAGACATGAAGCTGTCACCCACTCCTACAATTTGCAAACATGCCCTGTACTTAGTTTTATTATCTGCTTTAAAAGGTTATGTTTATTACAGAGCAGTGGGGAGGAAGCAGAGTTGGGGGACCGTTGGCAGCTTCAAAGGATCAGTTTGGAAAAGTTAATGGATTTTTTTGTTGTTGAAAAGCCTGAAGTATAGAGATTGGGGAAAATACTTTTCTGGCTTTTTCCATTGGGGGTGCTTGTTTTGCCAAAGGTACATAAATCGGCCTAGC
>NW_015240873.1:0-612 GCF_001447785.1 Gekko japonicus | reverse complement strand
TTCCAGCTCTGTGATCCTATGATTCTATGTTTTTTAAAGTGTTAACAAGCACAGGTCTCAGAAAAGAAACATGTCTCAAGAATGTTCAGCTGAATTCCAGCCCCACCTGAATTTTCCTACATGTAAAATACTCTTCTTTTATAGCTTCAGCATCTCACAAATATGGATTTTCCCTATGACAAGGACTGGTAAAGTTGAAAGGCAGAAGGAACAAGGCATCGTGAAGCAGAAGAAGGGATTCAAAAACTAGTAATGTGACAGAGTTACATTACTGATGCGGATGTAAGTTTCTTTACTGACTGGTCCCTCCTGAGTTCACAGTCAATATATACTAACTGTAGATTTTAATCATTTTCTCTCCACTGCTGATGGGAAAGGTTGGGGGTGCATGCTTACAGGCTCTTGTGGATTCTAACAAGAATTAACAAGAGATCATAGGTAATTGGTTTATCACACAGTAAGGTGTACTTTGGTGAGAACATTACACAGACATGTGTTCTATGCCTCCTTCTGCATTTGAGTACAATCTTTCAATCAAGAGCCAACTTACGATCTCAGTTCCCCATCTAAGTCTTGCTGCCGTAGCTTCCTGAAGTCCGCGTCTAGCACCTG
>NW_015240872.1:0-612 GCF_001447785.1 Gekko japonicus | reverse complement strand
TTGGTCTTAAAGATGCCATGGGACTCTAAATTTGTCCAAAAGATATTGGGACAGAGAAGAAACAAACAAACAAGGCTGCTCTCCCTTGCTAGCAACATATATCAGTTGTTGTCCAAGCATTAGTCAAAATCCAGTTTTCTTGGAAGGCATTCTCAAAGGTTGCCCCCATCCCTGGGGACTACATAGAACTCATCTAAATATCTTCCTGGTTTCTCTAATCACATGCTATCCCACTGACTTCTGCTAAAATTAACAGTGACAGTGTCTTGGAATTGCAGACATCTTGAATTGAAGGGGTTTTGTTGTTGGTGGTGGTGGTTTGGTTCTTTTAAATCCTTGCACATGAGACTGCCTATTTGATGGGGGTGGAGGGAGGAAGAGAAATGAAAATGAAATATACAAATGAAACCTTACATGTCTCCATTTTGGTGGATGGATTTCCTACTGCTCTGCATTTGATAATCTCCCTAGGCCTGACACGAACCACTCTGGTTTGGAGTTTGGAAGGGGAAATCCCTAAAGATCACATATCAAACCAGGCCCAGTATTCCTGAGCCAGTCAGAGAGTAGCCTGGTGTGGAGCTATCATGATTTTCTGTTTCCATTTTTTTT
>NW_015240871.1:0-612 GCF_001447785.1 Gekko japonicus | reverse complement strand
GCCAGGAGGCAGTTTGGTAGTCTGGGATATCAAAGGAGGCAACCCCCTCCCTTGGGCAACATCCGAGCCTCCCTTCTCTCACCTATCCGTGCCTTTCTTTCCCCGGGCCTGGAGGATCTCATTGAGCTTCTTCACCACCACCGCGTGGTTGATCTCTGTGCCTTTGGCAAACATCTTGGGCTTCTCCTGCGGGAAGAAAAAGGCAGAGTGGTTAACACTAGGCGGTGAGGGGCAACGAAAAGGAAGAGGCAGCAGAAGGATGCTGCACCCCGCTGCCAGTCCCTCGGCTGCCCGGAGGGGACCCCCGGCCGTGCCTGCCTTACCTTGACCAGCGGGACGCCGCCCTTGACCTTCTCCCACTCGCCACTTTCGTTGTCATCCTCATCGTCCTCGTATCTCTTGGATTTGCGGTCTTGCTTCTTCTTGGCCTTCTCCTCACGCTTCTTCTCCAGAACTCTCTTATCCTCTTCCGTTCCAGTTCTGATCGGAGAGCAGAAGATGGATTAAAATAAGCTTATTCTTTTTAACCTTGAGAGCCTGAAGCCCCAAGGTCTGAACTAAGCCATATGTTTTGCTGTGAGCTGGGTTTCCCACAGTGCATGTGGAGCCCCT
>NW_015240870.1:0-612 GCF_001447785.1 Gekko japonicus | reverse complement strand
ATTTGCCTCGGAATTCTGATTCTTTAATCTGTCGGTGAGGCATGCACCAAAGGGGTGCACGTATACACAGAGCGAGAGAAGCCTGCCTCTTTGGAGTGAAGGAAGCTAGAAGAAGGGACTGGCTGCCAAGAGGTAGGAGTGGGAAACAGGGAAAGGGAAATGAGAAGACGGAGCTCTCCCAGCAGCGAGCGAGACACGGTGTTGCTGCGAGCAGCTGGAGTCTATCACAGAATCGTTATGGATATTGTGATCGGTCCAGACTGTGGCAATCTGTTCCCAATCTGCCTCTTTTGACAATGACTCCGTTTTTCCTTCCAGGTTTTTATCACCAGACCCGCACCCTGATCCAGTGGGGCGCATGCAGAACAGCTGGCACAGGGAACCCCCCCCTTTTTTAAAAAGCTAAAATCTTATGGATCCACTATTGGTCAGGAAAGGGGGAGCAGGGAGGTGGACCCCACCCCCTTTGCCGAGCAGCCAATATGTTCCACTGCATCAGAACATTGTTGCATCCAGCCTAGCCGCTGTCTGTGCCATGGATCGGGGCCCTCGGGTGCGTGGTGGAGCGGAGACAGTTGAGAGATGATACGAGAACCATCTTCAAGTACTTGA
>NW_015240869.1:0-612 GCF_001447785.1 Gekko japonicus | reverse complement strand
AAAACCTGCTTTCTGCTCCTCAGACAGAGGAAATAATTTTATTACTACAGGATCAGGCCACGCTGGAAAACTAAAAATAAATTATTAACTGACTGAGGGCTTGATCTCCCAAAGTCAATGCGTTTGATTAATATTAGGAGCTCAACAGGTCTGATCATTTTCTTAATTCTCTATAGGTGTTAAATTGCTTAACATAAATTATCTTCATCCTCATTCTTATCTCATTTGCAAATGGCCAGTGTGATTATATGCACATCTTTGAGTTTAGCACAGAAATGTCACAATCTAGGTCCTTTTTTACGCATTCTTCACAATAATTTTCTTTCTTCTCTCGGTGCCTAAAAGTCTTGCTGACTACGAATTCACTTCGTGCTTCTGTCAAAGCCGGATCAGTCTCGAAAAAGCTGATGCAACGACAAATGCGATATTCTTTTAAGACGCCACAAAATCCTGTGTACGTTATTTCTCTTAATTATCAACTGCGTGCCCTCAAGTTGCAACCAACTTCATGGAGACCCCAGGATTGTGGGGCTCTTGAGACAAGGGGTGAGCAGAGCCGGTGCGTGGCACCATGGCCTGCCTCCGCCTCACAACCCTGGACTTCCTTGGTGG
>NW_015240868.1:0-612 GCF_001447785.1 Gekko japonicus | reverse complement strand
GTGTGGGTGTCTGCGATGGAAATTGTACATATGGGAGGTCTCTACATTTTCCTGTCTCTTTTCCAACAATACCCTTCCACATATGTTCTGCAATGACTTTGGGACATGGTTGTCACAGCTTCTGTGGTGACTTATCCTTTCTTTTTTCTTTTCTTAATATGCACACTATAGTACTAATTAAAATGACAAATGGTGATAGTTACTGCACTATAACAATATATTGCTATGTCAAATTTTAGTAAAGCCATAACAGCAACAGATTGATATAATGATCCATTACCACATCTATCTGAAATGTTAACAGAACTGTTACAGTATTACAGCAACAGACTGTGCTCTAGTAATAACCAATTGTTTTAAGAACCCTCTAAAAGCCCTCCAGGGGTGCAGCATGAAAAAAATGCAGGGGAAATTGTGCCTGTGGAGGTATAAGAGGAGGAAAATGGCACCATTGTGGACAGGACCTCTGCAGTGCAGAAAAATGTACACCATTCCTTGCACACGGCAGGCTAACATGATTGAACTGTGTCCTTTCCAAGCAGATTGGCAATGGGAAAGAACATAAAGGATGAGGAAGACCTGGTAAGAGGATGTGAGGCGAAGAAGAAGAAG
>NW_015240867.1:0-612 GCF_001447785.1 Gekko japonicus | reverse complement strand
TTTTCTAAAACTCCACTTTTTAAGGCTCCAATAACTGTTCCAAGAAGTGGGAGGAAAAGGCTTTTTTGTGATGAGGGGGAGAAGAGGAAGCTTCATGATTAACGGAGAGACTTGTCAGTCCGCTTATGCTCCGCCTCAAAAGGAAAACACTAAGATTCTCTGTGAAGGTAAGAAGAGAGTACCTGGGCGTCAAAAATCTCACAAGTGGGCGGCCCCGGCAGGCGGATGTTCAGGCTGGGAGGCGAAGAGAAGAACACGCCTGGTTCCAAGGTGCTTCGAGGAGGGGGGAGCGGATGCTGAAGGGGCTCCAACCCAAGCAGGTACAAGGGTCCGGGGCGTTGGGCCAACTGCAGTTTCCTGGAAGGCAGGCAGCCAGCCGCTGGTGCGGTCTGAGGTGGCAGGGGATCGACTGCTGGGGCCAGAAGGTGGCACATACAAGCACACAGCTGCCGAGGGCCTATCGGTGCTCAGGGCAGGCCAGGGAGGCCATGGCTGGCTTCCATGGCCTCTGTTTCCATCACAGCCTTCTGTAAGAGAGCCGGCGGGCTGCCCTCCCCAAGCAATGGCCCCCTGTTCCAGCCACCACCAGTGTCCCCTCTAAGCTGTGCATGT
>NW_015240866.1:0-612 GCF_001447785.1 Gekko japonicus | reverse complement strand
ACGAACATGAAATTAAGCTAACTTCAGAGCACAACGGAAGATAGGAGGGCCAGGCGCAGCCTCGTAGCTAGTGAATTTTTGGGAGGGGGCCTTGGTGTCAGGGTCCCATAGAATCAACGGAGTTCACTTCTCAAAGAAAAGGTTACTTTATTAAAGCCAGGGTTCACTGGAAGGTTTCTGATTAGAATAACAGGCAGGACTCATAGCAAGCAATATCAAAGGGTTTCAAAATACATCTAAACCAATGAATCCACTTCCCGCCCGGGAACAGAAAGCGCCAACTTGTTGGGAACCAAAACGGCTCGGGTTATCACTACTTTGCCTTTCTCAGGCGTTGCTAATTAAAACAAAAGCTGCCTCCTCCTTATCTCGCACCTGTGGCCTTGAGTTGCAGTCCAGCGTACTAACAAGCTTGTTGCTTCTGGGCATGCGTCTATATTGCTAGGCAACCGATAATAAAGGATACACATAGCTGAGGAATGGGGGAATGTGAAGAACAGAACATATACAGAGAGCATGAAACATATACAGAGTTCATGACACATATACCAACATCAGAAATCAAATTGGCAGCTTGCTGACACTTGGGGGGGCCGCCAGCTAATTAAATCA
>NW_015240865.1:0-612 GCF_001447785.1 Gekko japonicus | reverse complement strand
CCTAAACAGGATTACACCCTCCTGAGTCTGAAGTCAGTGGTCTTAAACGAGTTTCAGGCAAGTAGCTGTGTTAATGGCAGCAGAACAAAATTTGACACCAACAGCATTTTCCAGGCTGTAAGCCGTCCGCACTCATATACAGGGGTATAATTCTGTTTAGGATTGTGCCATGCACCTCCCTTAGAGAATTTTTCCTGGTGCCTGAGCTGAACCCAAGCATGACTCTTTCCTTTGTCATCTTTACTGCTGGGGAGTCACAAACGTTTTCTTGGTAGGCAAGGAACACAAGAAAATTTGAGGATGAATGTTGGGAAGTTGTTTTTTAAAGGCCTTCTGTTATTGTAGGTTTAATTTCCACAAGATGGCGCTTTTCCTCTTCCAAGCTCCAGAAACGCTTCGCTCACTACAAATAAATTCCTCTAATAGTGGAACATGTGTTTTTATGCTGTCCACTTTATAAGGACATCCATTCCACATATATCTCACCCCTACTCTGTCTAAGTTCCCAGGAAGATCTAAAAAATTCTACACATATCTCCTTCTTATAGACCACTCTAATGAGACCAACATTCTGTGCTGAGACTTTGTCCATAAGATAGCAGATAGTCCAAA
>NW_015240864.1:0-612 GCF_001447785.1 Gekko japonicus | reverse complement strand
CCATTGACTTCAGTGGACTTGGAATGGAGTAACTCAGCTGGTCCTGCCCATTCACATTCACTGCATGCGGGATTTCTCTGTGTGTGCACAGGCTCCATCCTCATGACTGGGAACATTCAGTCCCAATGATAAGGATAGAGTTTACACACGTACAGCTTATACATACATAGGCTCTGTGTCAACATTCAGGCATAGCAATAGGACAGGAGCATTTAGGATGGTAGGACCAGTACTCTGACTCACACTTTTCCTGTATGATTGCTATGTATACATATTGCTCTGCAATATGACAGAGTAGAGTTTCTTGAATCCTCTTCTTCAATACTAGCCATTTATTTAGAGTTTAATGTATGCTCCTTTATTCTGGTGACAGTTTATATCCCTCTCATTTTAAATAAAATACTTCTAAACCAGGTTTGGTCTTGTCTAGAGAATTTGATCGATAGTTTAATTAACCTCTACCACAGGGCAAAAATTCTGATGGCAGGTGATTTTAATGTACATATAAGAAAAAATGATGGACTATGGCTGGCCTTGGCAAGATTTACTGAAAGTGAACTGAATGATTTGGAGTATTTTTATGAAAGAAGATCTGAGGATGGAAAAGTTAAC
>NW_015240863.1:0-612 GCF_001447785.1 Gekko japonicus | reverse complement strand
TCTTGTCTGGGTTCAGCTTCAGTTTGTTCCACCTTAACCACCACAGCCTGAAAGCACCAGTGGATACTGGTGGATATGTCTGTAGGCTTGGGTAATGAAATACAGAGCTGGGTGTCACCTGAATATTGATGACACCCCACCCCAGCAGTCTGGACAATCTTATCTAGCAGTCTCATGTAAATATTAAAGAGTATGGGTGAGAGAATTAAACCCTGTGGCACACCACCAGATAAATTCCACCCAGTTCATTTTGCACCTCTGGTGGAGATTCATTATGTTTGGTCAGACAGAAAACAGTGAAACCACCAAAGAGCTACTTTTTAATAACAGTTTGTATACTCTACAAATATCCAAGTCATCCAGGTAGCTTATGACAACAGAAATATGCAATAAAATCAAGACTTTAAAAAATAACAACCAATCAAATTTAATCTACAGCATTAAAACAGTGTCTTACTCTGTTCCTATTTTAACACTGTCCCATGTTAGTCACAACAAACAATCTTTATGTGTTTCCTAAATGCTGGAAATCAAGGAGCCGTGTCAGCCTTCCTTGGGAGGGCACCGCATAAACTGTATGCCACCACTTGAAAGGTCTCATATGGCTATCTA
>NW_015240862.1:0-612 GCF_001447785.1 Gekko japonicus | reverse complement strand
CTTCTGCACGCCAAGCAAAGGCTCTGCCGGTGAGCCTCAACAAAGTAGAAAGCTTTCTGATGCTGACCCAACTTAAGCAGTCACCTTATGTCCACAGGGTACACTGAATCAAGGGTTCATGGTGTGATGTGTGATTTGGCTTTCATATAAATAGATTATGGGCATTTCCGGAAGTCCATGTCTCAATAAGCAAGCTATGTACTGAAATTATTCACCTATTATATCTTTGCATCTTGCTGTTTTCTGGGATACCGGCAATCTTTTAGGACAAACGACTGTCAAATATGTCTCGGGTAACTTTTTGTGTTGTAAAAACAAGAAATGTCCCACTTATTCCCCATCGAGTGTTTCATGAGGTGGTTTCCATGGAAGCCATCTGCATTTGAGGAGGCCCGGCACCTGCACAGGCTGAGGAGGGCTCTCTCGGGAGCCAGGCCCGTCAGCCACAAACTGTTGCTTCTCGGTTAATGAATTGTAAGAAGCTGCCCAAAGATAACCTTGGCATCACTCTCTGTCCGAACACCTGCGGAGAAGCACCTGTTAGTTGTCAAAGCAAGGCAGGAATGGACGTTTTAGTTTCCATTTGCTGCCTGTTTTTGCCTTGAGCTATTT
>NW_015240861.1:0-612 GCF_001447785.1 Gekko japonicus | reverse complement strand
CCGCCCCCACTTGGCAGCCCTAGTAAGCAGTGTGCCTAATTTGGTGCTCAGTAGCCAGCTGGGGAATGCGGCCCACAGGGTGAAACCGAACCACCTGCTAATTGCTGCCAGTCAGACTACAGATCAAGAGACAGCGGGAACGTCCCACAAGCCCTCTGGAAATTCTTCGCGTAAGCCAGGTGGCAAGTCCAGACTAGTAAACGCTGGGGCTGATGCCAGCAAAACCATCAGAGAGCTCAGCCTCCGGGAGTTGTTTCCTCTTACAGGGATTAGTCTTTGTTCCCACGGACAGATACACTTGGACAACAAAACCCATTTTCATCGGAGAGGCCCAAACAAATCAAGACAATGGAGCCATTGTGATCTAGCAGCGTCTTCTGTCTCTCTTATATGAAAGCCCGTTTCCGGCTTTCTATTGCCCAGCCTGTCACGGTCTAGTGTGGCAAAAAGTCCCTAGTCCGGGATGGGATGCCCACTATTACGAAATGGCTCAGTTCAGTGGTCCCAGGTATGACCACCCCCCGCCTGATCCCATGCGTGCCCCTGCTTACTAGGGTTACCAACCTCCAGCTGGAGGCTAGAGAAGAAGTAGAAAAGAAGAGATTGGATTTA
>NW_015240860.1:0-612 GCF_001447785.1 Gekko japonicus | reverse complement strand
GCATCGACAGTAGCCTTGTGACCATAACTAAGTCACAGCAGGAGGATGGGGCCACAGCTCCTTGGTGGGGGCGAGAGGAGGACATGGGGCTTCCCTACAGCCCCAGAGCTGGCAATGCAGCTGCAGGGCTGGGCTTCCTCAGAATGGCAGAAGCAGGTGAAAATCTGGCAACACTGTGGCTTTCCGACCCTGACAGGCCAGAAATCAAAGCCACACCTCCACAGCCCAATAGTGGCCTGATGAGGTCGAGCCAGGCAGGAGGCCAGAGCACAGTTGGCCACAAGGGAGTACAGACCAAGTTTTTTTCCTGGGATGGGGGAGGCAACACTCAAGATTGGCTGGTTCCAGAGGAAGGGGGAGGACTTGCAGCGGCTATGAGGCATTTAAATTCCTCCAACCAACAGCCAAGGAGGACACAGTTGGGGCTACTCCCTTCTCCACAGAGCTAGCTCAGAGAAAAGGAGAGGGGAGTGAAAGGAGAGTCCTGATGGAAGGAGGTAAATCAGGGTGAAACCCCTCTCCCTTCCCAGTCTGAGGCTTCTGCAGGAATGATGGGTGAACTCAGGATACCCTCTGGTGGCCTCATCTTTGAGGATGTGGATGTGCACACAT
>NW_015240859.1:0-612 GCF_001447785.1 Gekko japonicus | reverse complement strand
CAGCTTAGAGGGAACACTGCTCCCTGCTACAAAAAGAGCCCTGGAAAATCACATCCACTCATATTGCTTTCTCATGCCCATAAAAAGGAATACGGAGGAACTACTGAAAGTGTCCATAATGATTATAAGTCTCAGGGACCTTACTTCTAAGAAATGAAGTAAAGGGAGTTTAAGCTGGGAGTTCCGGCTCCAAAGTTCTTGAAAAGTATCTTTTCTTCCCTGTGGTGTCAACTCCCCTTTGTGTATAGACCTAAGTAAGCCGATAGCCTTAAGAAAATGTACATTTGTACATTACTAAATCTCATGACAATAGATCTATAAGAAGCACAAGTCCTAGAACTGCAAAAAAATTGGACAAAGACAGACTTTCTAAAGAGGAACTTCAGTGCCATGGCAAACAATTTCATGGAGAAAACAGGAAATGCTCTCAAGGCCCTCTGCCCTCTGAAGAACAATACTGGCAAAACAATATATATGTATACAAATATTTAAGCTGCACAGATATTGAAGCAATGGGTGTCGCACAGCACAGAAAAATCAGATATGCCAAAGACTGAAGAACGTATTTGGGCAACTCACATACCTAACCACTAGATGGCGCTATGAGGACAC
>NW_015240858.1:0-612 GCF_001447785.1 Gekko japonicus | reverse complement strand
GACTCCACAGCATAGAGGGAGCATTAGTTCTGTCCAGGTGGAAGAAAAAGACAGAAATCCTCTCTCTGAACTGAGAAAGAAAGAAAATTTCACTAAATATGTAGGTTAAGAAGTCCTTCCCTTGCCCAAAATGAAAGAGATATGTGATGAGCTTTAAAAAAATCACCTACTAGGATTTGCCTACAAATACAGGGTGGGTAGAGAAGAACAGACTACTCCTGAAAATGTGCAATGGCCCTTATGTGACAAAACCAGGAAGAAATGGATTTCCATTGTCATTTAGTACAGAGATACCATAAAAATTTATAGTGCACGTTCTGTTGTCTTTAATATTGAAGCAGTAATATATACTTTATTGATTCAGTACAATAGTGAAAATAGTTATTAAACTTTACAAATGGAAAATCTATTGTGCTTCCTTCTTTTACAGTATTTTGTTATTATTTTTATTGCTGAAAAAATATGATTGCTAGTTGTATGTATTATAAAAATGTTCAGCAAGAGTAATACTAATTCTTTTGTTCTGTGTATTATATTTGTGTTTTCCATTATGCTTCTTAAGGTTTATTATATTATTGCCTATACACCATCTATGGCATAGCCATCTAATTT
>NW_015240857.1:0-612 GCF_001447785.1 Gekko japonicus | reverse complement strand
TACCATTAAAAGGCCAAACAACATCAAATTTCAGGGTCAGAGACATACAGGAGGCAGTAAAAGAGAGCCGGGCTGCATAACTGAAGCAATGCCACTTAATACGGTTGACAATTGACATGTGAAAAGGCACAGGACACACATGCACACACACGCGCACAAGATCTCCTAATATCGTCACACTGCCGGCCTGATTGCAACCTTTTAAAATGGCTGAATTCTCTAAAATGGCGTTGGCATCCTCAGGTTGGGCCTGTGTACCCCATATCAATGGCTCTAAATTCCTTCACCTCATACGCTGGTTGTTGCAAGTCCTTTATTAGGACGTGACTCACACAAGACCACACAATATACGCGGGAGAGCACCTGCACGATTGCTTCAGCGCAACGGCATGGATCTGACCGTGGTTCGCGCTTGGGTTACGAGCAGATGTTCACCCCGGTCCTCCCCCCTTTCTGTCAAGCAGCTCCAAGAAGCCCTTCTGTCCTGTAACAATCTCTGCCGGCCATTCCCTTCGTGTGCTGAATATTCGAGCAGCTGGTCTACCTTCAACACGCCTTAATACAAGATTTCATTTCTTTTTTTAAAAGATTCGTTTTCGGTTCCATACTCAG
>NW_015240856.1:0-612 GCF_001447785.1 Gekko japonicus | reverse complement strand
GGGTGATCTTGGGCCAGTCACTCTCTTTCAGCCTGAGCCTACCTTCCTAGGTGGTTGTTATAGAGGCAAAAAGGAGGAAGGAGAGAATGACGTAAGCCACTTTGGGAACCCCATTTGGGAGAAAGGCAGGGTATAACCGGAGAGAATAAAACAAACGTCACCGCCAAGGCAGGGCCATCAGCCCTCAAAGAGGAGGTTTCCCTCCCGCCGCTCGAAGGCTGAAACTGGCTCACCTCAAGGCAAAGCCTAAGAACGTGGGGGCGGAGGGGGAATTAACAAATCGCTTTGTGAAGAATCCACACTCCTTTTCTACATTAAAATGACAGGCTCTTTTCAATCTCGCACTCCCTGCGAAAAAGGCCGGCTTTTAAGGGTGCACTGAAGAAAGGGTTGTTTGCCTTCCGAAGAGCCTGCCCCCGTTGTTTCTGCCATGAGTCACTGACGTGAGTGCGTCTCTGGATTGGAAAGTGACAAGCTCGGAACAGTGACTCACTTGGCCTCCTCTGAGGGTTTAGCTACGGGACACACGTGGTTTAGGGGGCCTTCCTGTGACCTGTCGACCAGGCAAGCTCGGGGGGCTCCACGCTGAGACTTCATTCCCAGGTACACAGG
>NW_015240855.1:0-612 GCF_001447785.1 Gekko japonicus | reverse complement strand
CAAACAGCGGGTTGTAAATGTTGTCTAAATCGTTGATAGCGTCGATAACTGAATGGCATAATTTGCATAATGAAGTGGCAGAACCAAGGCTGAGCAGCACCATCTCATTTGGAAGTTTTTTCTTTTTATGCTGAAGTTGTGTGACATTTCTTAGTAAGCATTAACTTCTTATATACAGAAACACCGAGAAGACAAATTATTTTCACGGCCTTTAAATGAGTTAGACCTATGAACACAGCCTGCTGACATCTTCTGGAGAGGCACATTCCCCCTATCTGAGAGACAAGGTTAAGTGGCTGACTCTAGCAGGGCCTTCTTGGTGGCTGCACCAACATTCTGAAATTCCCTCCACAAGGAATTCTGCCTGTAACCATGTCTCATTGGGTTCTGGAGATAAACAGCCATGTTTTGATTTTATGAAGCATTTGTTACTATTTTTGCAGTTTTAAAGCTGTACTGGGCTGTGCTTTTGTGACAATGTTCTTTTTGTGAACTGACTTGAGTAAATAAACGGCTTTCCCCCCCAGCAAGGCACAGCATATATTTTATATAAATGGAAGGAATATATTGTCGTGGTGCTAGACTAGGGTTGCCAAATTGTTTTCGGTCGGG
>NW_015240854.1:0-612 GCF_001447785.1 Gekko japonicus | reverse complement strand
TAGGGTTCCTTTCTGGTATCCCTAATCATTTCCATGACTTGAACAAGAAGCTTTGGGATTCTTGTGCTTGTGCTTTCTGACTGCATTATGCCCTTCTCTACATTTTCTCCCTGCCTTGGTATATGTGACTGGTATCAATGCTAGGAAGCTGGTGAAATCATAATACCCTTCACAGTGTCATGCTCCTTTGTTCCTGCTTAAGTGTAATGTTAGAAGACTGGCCTCAGTTTTGTGCGCTGTAGGATCCAGTCTGGTATCTTCATTTGGTGTTGCTATTGCTTAGTCTGTTGCTGCCCAAGAGGTGAGCATTGATTTCTTGTTGGCATTTCCCTTATCGAGGTCCAGACCTATGGCTCTGTTTTGTGATGGTTGCCTTTCCCTAGTAATCTATGGGATAGTTGACAGGAATGTTTTATGTGTTCCCTTGTTGCTGCTGGCCCTTTGTCTGGCAAAAGTCTGGTGCTCCCCAGTTCCACCCACTCCAAGGCCTGAGTCCTTGTGTAGGAAAAGTCCTGGGCTTTTTATTGGGGGTTGCCTCTGATGCATGAGGTACAGACATATGTGAGTTCGTCGGCTAGAGTGACTATGGTCCTTTCCGCACTTAGATCTCAT
>NW_015240853.1:0-612 GCF_001447785.1 Gekko japonicus | reverse complement strand
AACTCTGATCTACAACACTATCCTGAGCAGAATTGACCCCTCTAATTCCATTGAAGTCAGCGGGCTTCAAAGGATGTAACAGTGCACAGGGTTGTACTTCTGAAGAAAGAGCCTACAACTCAAACCTCGTGTTTGTTAATCTTATAAATAGAAACACTGACTAGAACAAGGTGATAAATAACAACCCTGAAAGAGAGCCGACTCACACCCAGTGCACTCTCTAATCACTGCAATTCACTGTGAATGCATTTGGGGGGGGGGGAACCCTGAAAATATGTCATGTTTAATTAATTTTAAACGTGAATGTTCTTATCTTAACAAGCTCTCAAAAAACTGCTTCTGTATACATCTATGTAACCTTTTAAACTAAACCTTGCCTGAAATGTTTAAAACTACTTTTATTTTTCTCCTGGAAAATCGGTCTTTATTACCTACCATGTTGGAGAAGATCCTTTGTAATCAAATGAAATTTTCAAAAAGAAGGCGTACAGCCCCTTGCTTCAGGTTGGCTGGTGCACTTTCCCTTGTACTGTCATTCCAAGGCGCACAAACGATACTGGGCATGTTGTCTCTTTTCCATCCTTCCACACACTAATGCACCAGCATCATGCC
>NW_015240852.1:0-612 GCF_001447785.1 Gekko japonicus | reverse complement strand
TAAAAATCGGCATTGAAAATCTTCCCACTTGGTAATCTAACCCTCTGCAACAAGGCCACCCTTTCCTGCATCTGTTACTTATAGACTTTTAACTGTCCTATTACCCGATGTGGTTGCAGCATGATTTGACTGATCGTCTGGATAAGCCTCCTGTTCTCATCCTTGCTGACATCCTGATTTACTACCAGAAAGGTTCGCAGGAAGTGGAATTTCAGCGAAGCGACACTGCCATCTAGTGGTTTTGGCTCCTGAACTGCAGCTGTAGCAGAGGCCTAATTAGGAAGTATTTTTGACACTGAGCTGTGAAAGGCACTAGTGACGTCTTAAATTACTCCATTAACACATCCCTGAAAAATGCTTTGTAGCTTTACTATCCTAAATATAATAAAGTGGTCAAGTGACTTTAAGTACAGCATCAGAAGCTCAGCCAAGAATTGATTTATGTTATTTTGGAGCTCTATTGTTTATCCCACTTATCTTACAAGGAACTCAGCTACATGATTATTTTTTATTTACTACGTTCTTATCCCCACCATAACCCTATGTGGTAGTCTATTCTCAATTAGAGTGACTGACCCTGTTTTGGGCCAAGGGCATCTAGTGAATGTTGTG
>NW_015240851.1:0-612 GCF_001447785.1 Gekko japonicus | reverse complement strand
CATTTTGTAGTTGCACCCACCACCCTGCGTTAGAATCCCAAAGGAGCGTACAGGATCAGAAAGGTCAGGGACCCTTGCCATAGGTAGTATGGTTTTGAAAGATTTTTTGTTTCTAAAACGAGCTGTTTCACCCGCTGAATACGTCATCAGCCTGCGTGGTCTATTTCCGGAAGAGCTGACATTACAAAAGTGAACTTGAATAAACGCCTCTTTCCGGATCGGGTGGTAGAAATGTAAATTGCCAGATCTCCTCCTATGCCAGCAGATTTTTCGTTACCCCCTGGTGCGGTTACTACCCAAACTGTCCTAAGGTAATAAAGACCCTTGTTCAGCAAATTCCATGACATTGATGAAAGATCCAAAGGGAACCCAACAATGTGTTCTAATAAAGCAAAATAGGGAGATCGAGCACTTGGAATTCTAGATCGTGCCTGGACCGAAAAGCCAGTTCCAATGATCTTTCAGTCACTTTAGTTGCTCTTGCATGTGGCACATCAAGGGAAGGAATTGGGGAGATTCCACCTGCTTTTTCTGGGACTAGAAATGCTTTTTGGAATGGCAGCTAGGATCCTCTCTGTAAGTATTCATGCATGTAGACTGCTAGCGTGGAGA
>NW_015240850.1:0-612 GCF_001447785.1 Gekko japonicus | reverse complement strand
ATATGAGATTAAAGGGTTAAAGTCACTCCAGTTTGGGATCATATTTTGCTGTTTTGCATTCACAGCAAATTACCCCACCAGAACAGTGTTGGGAACTGCCAAATAGGAATTGCAGAATCCCCCTGTGAGAGGTTATACCTGTTATGTTTCCCTTGGTAACGATTTTTTTTACAAGCCATAATTATTCCAATATAACTTATTTATCTAACCCTGTAGGTATTCAAAACATTTTATTGGCATGCGTAATGCACGGCTTTGCCCCACAAATATATTACGGCCCAAGGTCAATTTAAACACGCACACAAATCCTGAAAAACTGAGAGACTGTGAGAGGAGGATTTACTTTGATATTGGTGACGGTGAAGAGCTGGAAAGAGGTTGTTGTGTGATTAACGATAAGCGTAGTTCACTATCTCAGATTCGGAACAGCTTCTTAGTAGTTGTTGGGAGGAAGTTAAAATGTTTTCTCTTCCACTGTGCCAGCGCTCCAGCTTCAGAGAACCACTGCATTGGGAAAAGGAGCCAGTGCAGTGGTGTGGTCAGACTGGAGAGAGCTGGATTCCAATAAGGTTTACCAGGTCCAGGTAGGGAAATACCTGGAGATTTGGAGGG
>NW_015240849.1:0-612 GCF_001447785.1 Gekko japonicus | reverse complement strand
GATTGACTGATTTGATCTCCTTCCAGTCCTTGCTACAGGCAGACTAATATGGCTGCCCATATAGATTTTAAGTTAGCTTGGCTCCTCTCTTCCCGAAGGAATTATGGGTACCACGCTTCTGTCAGTTGGCCCAGCAACTGGCACCCAGCACCTGAAGACGACCAGTGCACAGATTGGAAGGCTCAGCTAATCCTGAAGGCGGATTTGAAAGCGCAGGGAAATTTGCACGGGAGAAAACGCTCCTGAAGGTATAGGAACATTTCAGTTGTTTATTGCGGGGCTTGCAATGACATGCCCAGGTACATGGGAGTGTTTGAAAACCCCCAAAGCAATCTAAAGCATGCAGAGTTTCCAACTAGGAAATTACTACATACCAGAACAAGCATCCAGAGCCAGTCTGGCACAGCGCTAGGGCAGATCTGGGTTTAAATTGCATCTTGGCTATGCCATTCACAGGGCAACCCATTCCCTCTCTGGCTGACCACAGGGTTGTTTTAAATTAACAGTGCCGAAGTTTGTAACCAGCTGTTTTGTTATATGAATCTATTCCACTCATCATGCTCAGCTATGTCTCAAATTAAGTATATTTTTTTCTGCTTTATTCTTCTCCTC
>NW_015240848.1:0-612 GCF_001447785.1 Gekko japonicus | reverse complement strand
TAACGACAACTAGCCCGGATGCATATGTGAACTTAGATGAAGGGGAATCCGGGGAGGGGGACACGATTTCCAGGGAGATTAGCCCCAAGACTATTTGTTCTGGAAATTGAGCATTGGGTGACCTTGACATGGCCTCTTCTTCTTCCTATCCCCAGAGATGAAATCTGCAAAAAGTTATGTCAGAACCGGCCTTGTTTTCCAAGGGAAAATGTGGTGTTGTTAAAAGTATACTTTGCCGTGGAAGCGTTCCAAAACAAATTTCTGATGCATTTGTGATGCATCTTCTTCCCAAGATAAATGTTCCTCGCAGAAGATCTGGCTCTTTAGGGCGGTTCTTAAATCCATTCTGGGCATGTGAAGAAAGCCCAGCCCCATTCCCAGACTCTTATGCAAGGGCACCACTGAGAGAGGGCAATGGGGGGCATTCCCCCTTCCCTCCATTTCTAATCATGTGATTATCATTTAGACGCACTCAAAGGTCCTGTTTGTTCACTGGTCCCATTCACTCAAGCTCTTGTTAAATAATTAAGGCTGTGCAGCATTACTTCGGAGGATGCACGTGTGTGCATAAGAAAATCCCACCAAATTCTGGCTCAAGTGGTTAAGATGCTG
>NW_015240847.1:0-612 GCF_001447785.1 Gekko japonicus | reverse complement strand
AAGGCAAGAAATGAATTGGAATAGGGGAATACAAGAAAGGGAAGCACTTCTTCCCTCCTTTGTTCAATCTGAGCCCAATCAATGGGAGCATGGAAATTGTATCATGGGCCAGAGTGCCACCCTGCAGGACTACCTCTCCAGCTATACTCCTTCATGACAGCTTTGCTCACCTGAGCAAAGTCTTCTGAAGCTGCTACCTTGCAAATGGGTAGGATCAGTAACTGCCTGTTTACCTGTATTCTCTGTGGGGGCTCCCGCCTTGAGGAATAACCTGCCTGAGGAGATCAGGAAGGCTTCAACACCTCTGTCATTCTGCATATGCACAAAACTCAGGGAATTTTTATGAAGGTAGAATGGAACAGATCAGGAGAGTGCTTCTATAATGGAATAGGCTTATAGTCTTGTATCGTATGCCATTCTTTTCTGCATTTATAATGTCACTTTTTGTATTATTTATGGTATACTTTTCCTTAGACAATTTGTTTTTGCATTATTTTCCATCTCTGTGTTCCCAGACCTATTTCACTGTTCATCGTTTGTCTTGTGGTGTCTGATTGCATCATTTCATATTCTGTAATCTTCATTGAGTCTCAGTGGAAAAGATGGCCTATA
>NW_015240846.1:0-612 GCF_001447785.1 Gekko japonicus | reverse complement strand
GCATCACTTGCCCCAGAGTCCCTATCTCCAGTGCAGATTGTTGGCACTGGAATCATATGAGAAGAACAGTTATTTTTAAGTCCTAAGGTTTTTGCCCTCTTAGAATGAGCGCCTTCCTTAAATAAACAGAATCTTCCTTGTACTTTTAAGAGCCCTGCCATACTCAGACTCCAAGTAGCTGAAGCAATGAGTTTTCCTCCTCAGGGATTCTTAAATATGATAAGGCTGACAGCAATAAAGGAGAAATCTGAATTTCTTTTTGACCGAATTTCTTTCCCTGATCAGCTCTCCCCTGCCAAGTCCTTCCACTTTCAGGATGAAACCCCGAATGTGTCAATTCCCAACTATTTTTAGTAAACTGGGACACATTTAATCATTGTTGTGAGGGATCCAGATTTGTGGTTGTACTCTGCTTCAACGCTGCTGTGTATGCAGCACAATGGTGGGGACGAGACAGCACCGTGTATTCTGATGTGAGCCCTGCCAAAGCACTGCTTTTATCAAGTATGCTGCCGTACCTTGATAGAGAGGGACACGTTAATGCTTGACAGCTGAGCATGCACAAAAACGGATCCACACGGAATTAAATGGAAGGCACTTGCTGGATGCTAC
>NW_015240845.1:0-612 GCF_001447785.1 Gekko japonicus | reverse complement strand
CCTCACTGCAAGGCCCCATGGGCTGGCGGTCCCCACAGAAGCAGCTTCATCCTCTTTGCACCCTAGCAAACTCTTCCATTTGCAGAGAATCGTTCCATTTTGAGAATCATTCCATCTGTGTGTCTGGTCTGTACATCTACATGTTCTTGGGGCTGTCGTGCTGCTGTGCGATCCTCTGCCTCTTGAGACTTGCCACCTCCCTGAAATATGGCACACTGTCTTGTCGTTCCACCGGTCCAGCTCAAATCAATACACCATTGTTTATAGCTTGACGTGGCGTTTTTTTTCTGGAGCGTGTATTGTTTTTCCAAAGTGTTCTTGCCCACCCTGTGATCTCTGCAGTAGAAAAGAGTAAGAGTCCAGTAGCACCTTAAGGACTAACAACATTTTAAAATTTGGCAAGGATGAACGTTCTTCCCTTGCCGGTTTTGGAGGGCAAATATAGCAGAGCATCATACTCTAATAAACATGCAGATGCTCATATGATAAAATCGAAACCATTGAATATATGATTACGGAGTGCCCTATAGTCAACGACTTGAGGCCTCATTTAGTAATCCCTTTACTTAAAAATACAGAATCACTAAATGTGTGAGCCCAGGTGCCATGGCT
>NW_015240844.1:0-612 GCF_001447785.1 Gekko japonicus | reverse complement strand
GGGGAGCAGTGCTGTGTCGGGATGCCTTGTGCTCTGTGGCTCAGAGCTCCATGACGTTTGATGGAAGATGGTTGGAACAAAACCCTGGGAGCAAAGGTGCAAAGAACACCAACCGAGATGTAGCCTGCAGCAGGTACAAGCTCAGTATAAGCCGCATTACATAGTGTTGGCTTGTGGTTGAAGGGCATTTTTCCCCATAGGAATTGATTAATTTCTCTATAAAATGTTTAATAAAAACGGTAAGTTTAGCATTCTAATACAAAACAGAGTTTTTCTTCTCTGCAGTCCATGGGATCTGAGGACAGTGTAATGAGAAAAACTGAAGAAAGGTCGATAAAAGATAAGGCTGAGCCGGATAAAGAAGTAAGTGACAGAAAATATTGCAGATATTGTAGGTGGAATCGCTTGTTTTTAGACTTCCCAAAGAAATGACAGTTAGCATGTTAGGCCTCTGCGCCACCCCAAGGTCTTTTGTGGACTTCAAAATGGTCTAATTCTGGTTAGGATGGTGCAGAGAAGGAATGCCTGGAGGCTCCAGCTCTGACTAAGGTAGTCACATAGGTGTTTTCTTGACCAGTATTGAAAGATGTTCTAATTCAACAGCTGTGCATT
>NW_015240843.1:0-612 GCF_001447785.1 Gekko japonicus | reverse complement strand
GTTCCAGAACTCTGTTCCGGCACGTTCCTTCAGAAAAAAAAGCCCTGGCATTTGCAAGGTAGACACTCTATCCAGGACCTGTCCAAAAAGTCTATGGCATACTTTACCATTGCATCTGTTTTTAATCTGGCATTCAAAAATCAATAGGGGAAAATGAGACACTCACACTGAAACTAGGATTCGAAATATCCAAGTATTACGACATGCATGTTCGTCCATTTGCGATGACCTTGCTAAACAGGTCAGTGAGAAATGCTTAGATTGGTACTTTGGGCACTGAGCCCCGGCTCCTTGGCTACAAGCATCTGGACTGTAATGTAGGGCTTGCACCTCAGGTCCGATTCCTATCCAGTCGTTGCTAGTATAACACTCACCCCTCTGCGTGCGTCTGAGCAAGATTCAAGCACAGATGGAGAATGGACTCCTAACAATGGAGCAGAATGCCTTTGGCGGGTCACAAGGACAGAGCTTGAAAGAGATTATTCATCTAATTTGCAGATCTCTCCATTCCTCTTGCCCTATTAGCAATTCAGCCCGTGGAAAACATCACTAGAAATCGACTGCACAATTTGAACAGCCATATGAAGCTGGAATGCTATTTCTCTAAGACAG
>NW_015240842.1:0-612 GCF_001447785.1 Gekko japonicus | reverse complement strand
GATTCAGTATAAGGCAGCTTCATATATTCCCCTCTGTATTCGACCTGCATCAGCACAGTAATCCTGTCTCTGATTAGCCTGGGTGGACAGCCTGGAGGTGAAAGACAAGATCTTATCTGAAGGCACAGGGCCTGGTAAGTTCATTTCTGCACTGAGATTTGAATTGGGAACTTCAGGCCATAGCTTATGTCTTGGGCTACTACATTCTTCCAGTTCTCCAGATATCAAACTGTACTGCAAGACATTCTGAATGTGAACGGACCGCTGTGCCAAATCCAGATCGGTTGGATTTCACAAAGCCATCTAATTTCTTCTGCTGGTATTTTTGGAATGATTCCCATGGGAAATATCTTGGCACTAAGATTGTGTGTGGATTTTTCACAAAAGATGTCACAGCAGGAACATGATAGATCTTTGCTGAAAATAATCCCCATGGATTTTCAATTCTGAAGTCTGTACAAATTCCCCCAGTGGGAATCATTCCAAAACCAATACTATAAAAGAAATGTGTTTTTTTTTAAAAGAAATCTACCAAATGTAGCCTAAAGCAAAATTTTGAATTTCAAAACATTTGAAGAGGTGCAAGGGAAGCCAAAAGAGATTCAATACAAG
>NW_015240841.1:0-612 GCF_001447785.1 Gekko japonicus | reverse complement strand
TAGCGAAGCACAGGTATCAGGCTAGTCTTCTATATATACAGCACCACTGCAACAGCTATTTTAGGCAAAACTAGATTTGAGTCCAATAACACCCTAGAGGTGAACACGATTTTCAGGGCATGAGCTTCCAGAGTTAAAGTGCCCTTCATCAGGAACTATTTTAGGCAGATTTTTTTGCCGTTCAGGTTAAACTCTCTCTGTCTCTCTCTTTTTAGTTTCAAGTTGTAGTCTGGCTTGAAAGAAAGAACAAAAAAGGGGAAATTCTATGATATCCTGTCTCCTAGAAGCCTAATTGCTACTGAATCCGCTGGTATATTAGCTAGATACACTTGGATTATATCAACATTAGCACAATGAAAAACATAGCCTAAAGAATATCCCAGGAATATTCCCTAAACCAAACACGGTATGCAGTCCCGTGTTTTAAGTCATCCAAGAGTAAATGTGTGCCTCCCCCCAAAAAGCTGAAGGCTGGAAATAGTTTCCTCTAGACAGTAAATGAACGTTTCATAAAAGCACTGAAAACCTTGTATTTTTTTCCTAGGGTGTACACACAGGAAATGAACACATTTTGAAGTGAACTCTGAAAGGGTTCATATTTAGATGCTCTTC
>NW_015240840.1:0-612 GCF_001447785.1 Gekko japonicus | reverse complement strand
ATGTTGGGAATACAGTCCCAGGGTGTGTTACTTACATAGGGGCCATAATGGAGGAAAGGTGGATTATGCATGTAATAACTAAAATAATAATTTCACTAGCTTTATATTGAAAAAAATGTTTGATTTTAACCTCGACACATTGATTGTATAGTTGGACTATGAACACTTCCCGTTACTTTAGTGAGAGGTTTGTTTGTTTGTTTGAAAAAAGGACTACATAAATCTTCATGTTTTGGAACCAGCTGCTGGACGGCAAGTAGCAACTGTCACAGAGGCACATGTTCTAAGTGAACAGTCTTGTTCCCACAGCTAATACTGAGAGATAAAACTTGTTGCGAGAAAGTGCATTTTTCTCATTGGGCCCAACTCCCTGCAAAGACTGATTTGGGCTGTACATCACAGGCGAACAACGTCTAATATTAGTACTGAAATAATCTTATGGTACTCCAGTATTTCACTTTGGAATGGGAACTGGCACACAGCTGATTGCCTAAACATGCAGTGTAAATTTAGAGCAGGAGAGTTCAAAAAGCTGGTTGGCAATTTATATACTTTAGTGCAGTATTTCTCAACCTTTTCCCGACGTGGCCCCCTTCTGACCTTGTTTCCTTC
>NW_015240839.1:0-612 GCF_001447785.1 Gekko japonicus | reverse complement strand
GTAGATTGCTCTTTGTCTAGAATGGAGAACAGTGGAGGACTCTGGGATAGCTCTGTGTGGATTCTCTGAACAAATTCATTGGACTTTGTTTCTGAGAAAACATACATAGAGATTGGGTTATGAACGTTTAACTTTGTTCTTTTCAGGCCAGGCTGTTCCACATGCGTCCCCCCACCCGGCATTAATTTTTGCACCTCTTTTTCACTCCTGCTTTATACCACCCAGGTGAACTCTCTCTCTGCAAAGTGAACAATGGCGGCTGCCAGGACTTGTGCGTCCCCACACCCAAGGGCCAAGTGGTCTGCTCTTGCCGTGGCGAGAGGACCCTTCAGGAGGATCTTAGCTGCAGAGGTGAGCACTTGGCAAGGGCACAGACAGATGTGTGAATATTTAGTAGGTAGGGGGATGAGTCGGTTCCTTTAAAATATGTGCTTGCTGGACAAAGGCATGAGTGTTTATGCTATGCAGAGCTGGGAGCCATTGCTTCTACATTTCGATCATTTTTTTCAGTACCTACATGTTGAAAATCGAATTGTGTGAAAATTTGGCAAAGCATCCATTTAGATAGTGTTTTCGGCCAAAGTCACTCTAGTGCAGGGGTGTCGAACTCAT
>NW_015240838.1:0-612 GCF_001447785.1 Gekko japonicus | reverse complement strand
CAGGTTCATAGCTTTGGGGTGCTGCTGGATGCTGGCCTATGGTTGGATGACCAGGCCCCTCTGTGGCATGCTGTGCCTTTTATCAGTTTCAGCTGATAACACCAGCTGTGGACCTTTAAAAAGGATGATCTGGACACAGTGAGCCATGTTATGATCACATCCAGGTTAGATCACTGTAAAGTACTGTATGTAGGGACTGGTTTGGAAAATTCACCTGGTCACTGTCAGGACTGGGATACAGGGATCTTCTCACTCTGATGCTGAAAGATCTGCACTGGTGACCCATTTGTTTTGGGGGCACAATGCAAAGTGCTGGTTCTTAACTTTATCACCCTAAATGACATGAGACCAGAGCCTCCTCCCATATTGTCCAGACTGCCAGTTATGATGTGACTCAGAAGCCCTGCTTTCCATGCCCCTGTCTGCAGAGGTGAGGGAGGAGCCAACCAGAGGCAGGGATTTTTCATCAGTAGTACCTACTTACAGGATGACCTTCCCTTTGATTCTTGCTTGATACTGGTGTTGCTCTTTTTGAGGCACCAGATCAAAAACTTGTATTCACCAGGGCTTTTAATTAAGGGGTTGATAGACTGATTAATTAATTATCATATG
>NW_015240837.1:0-612 GCF_001447785.1 Gekko japonicus | reverse complement strand
CCTCCTCCTCCCCCTCTTCTTCTTCAAATCTGCAGTTTCTTACATCCTGGAGAGCCACTTAGGGTAGACAAGAGTGAATCAATTAGCCCTTTTGATTGACTTGTGTGAAGGCAATTCCTTGTTACCAACTAGTAATTACAGCTTGCATTCCATAGGCACTGAAATATTCATAGTTATCAGCTGAAATCTCCCCTCCTCCCCCCCAGTCTGGGTTGATGCATGGGAAAGCAAATGTTCTCCTGTGCTTGTGGGGTCTTCTCTCATTCTCAGACTTGCATTGTTGGCCCTCTCTCTTCTCAGAGCCAGTTTTGGAGCAGCCCCAACCCTCAAATTCAGGCCCATCTGTGCCAATACTTTGTGAGGGAATTGGGCACTGTGGAGAAGCAAAACATTCTGAGGAGAGAGCTCAAATCATCCTATTGTCAGACTTTAGGACTAGTTACAGAGTATCAGGTGACCTACTGAGCCCCTCAGTGTTTTTCAGTGGATCCAGTTCACATTTTTAAATACAAGTTTGGTGTAGAGTCCATCACTCTTAACCATTGCACCATGCTGGCTTTCTATGAATGAGGCTGTGACGTTCTACACAGAAAAGCAGGCTTTTTAAAATGC
>NW_015240836.1:0-612 GCF_001447785.1 Gekko japonicus | reverse complement strand
AGGCAATTGTGTCGGGCCTTGCTGTTTTCGTGCACACATCACACCAGGCTTCCTAACTTCCCCTTCCCCAAGGCATACCTTGCCCTGGAAGACGGGGGGGGGGGATGACAGCTAAGCATTTGCTCAAGGACCCTCGCTCATCCTTGTGACATCCTCCGCAAAGAATCCCTGAGATCCTTGGAACTTTAGTTTCACAACAACTGAACCAGGACAAGCCAGAGTCCACTGAAAATAGTAACACTAAGATCCGCAGAGCACTTGAAAATGCCGAGTGCGCTGGCACCTCCTTTGCATTTGACTCGGGTGCTGAGAGTTCCATTTATCAGTGCTAAGTTTAAAAAAAAAGTGTATGGATTGGTGAGCAAATTAAATGGGTCAGCAAGCCAGCGTCACCTAAGGCTGCTCATACAGATGTTCTTGATTCCAGCCACTTTCCACACACTGGAAAAACAGCTGGGTCGTCCCCCCTGCTTCCAGAGGCAAATTTGAGAAGGCAGCCACTTGCTCCATTTAATTTCCCTCTCTCGGGGCCTACAGCAACACTCATTCCAGAGGAGAAGTCAGTTGCAAAGGGATGCACAGCGTTTCCACTCTAAAGGCAAAACAGTAACA
>NW_015240835.1:0-612 GCF_001447785.1 Gekko japonicus | reverse complement strand
TGCCAGTTTAATATTAAAAATGGCAGCTAGCTACAAATCAGGACTATCATTTATCACAAAACACAGGCATCCTTTGGGTGTTCCCTCATTCCACTCTCTGTTGAACCAATATCAAACCAGTAAGCCCTGAAAGAAATCAATGAGAAAGGTCCACTGCCAATTTGGGGAGGGGGCTGAACACGGAAGCTGAAATGACCTCCCATTAGGAGGGGGGAGTAGAAGGTAACAGTTTGCACAGAACACAAATATAAGATTGATAAATAATTGGGGGGGGAGTGTTTATGTAATAACTCAGCCGGTTAGCCTCATGGATACTTCAAGAAAACTTTTAAAAACAACCTCCCCCCCAGCATTATTTCAGGCCAGGCGCATGGTTATTTGGGCGCCCGTGCATTTCTTCAATTGAAGCGCACATGCGCACAAGCACTCTTGCTGAAAACTTCAGCCAGCATGGATATAAGTCCATAGAAGGGCATGTATTTGCAGGAGGAAGAATTGGAGATCATGCTGAAGTACCTCTATGACAACCAGTACAGAGAGAGGGTCATGACAAGTACCCACCTGGAGACCCTCAGTCTCTTTGAGGAAGTGGCCACCGCACTTTCAGAGGCT
>NW_015240834.1:0-612 GCF_001447785.1 Gekko japonicus | reverse complement strand
CACTTTCCTTTTTTTAATTGCTTCCCAAGCTCCATCTACTGTTCCTGACCACATACTACACCTTGTGAAGCCCCTACTCCCACAGAATGAACTCCAGGAAAAAAAGTTGCTCTGCTTTGGGACTTTCACAAACTATTGATAACCCCACTTTCATTGCTGAAAAACAACAACAACAAATGCTTTTCAACCCACATAACTGTTAGAGATTTTCTTGGGAACAAGACAACTCAAATCTCAAGAAGCAGTAAGAGGAAAACATCTTATCACTGATGTCACAGGTTGAAGGTTGAATCATTTCAGAATGGTTGGGATTTCATGTAAATAATACAAACTGCATTCGTGATATATTATATGCAAAATATGTCAGCAAATTATAGTCTGCCTTTGGAGATGTATTCATTCTTACAGTTTGTTTTCTTAGTTCCTGCAAGTTATGTGACATGTTTTGGCCAGTACACTCAAAGTTGATTTACAATTTAAAATAGTTAAAGCCAAAATATAAAAAGATATAGCAATTAGAACAGTGCCATAATCAAATTAAAGCTCAAAGGCGATTTTGGGTGGCATGGGTACCTGATGTATTACAAAGCAAAGGTTAATGTAGAATTTAAT
>NW_015240833.1:0-612 GCF_001447785.1 Gekko japonicus | reverse complement strand
AACCTTTACCTTTACTGTGTGTAGAGGCATCCTAGGATGCTTACACTGGGCTGGTGCCATCTTGGATGAGTAACCTAGTTGCACACCCGCAGTAGTATTTTGGAGGCCCATCTCCTCACCCTGACACTGAGATGAAGTTAGGATTTAGGGGCAGCATCTTTAAGATAAAACAAATCTAAACTTTTCTGCCTCTCTGCTGTACTCACAAATTCATTGGCCCATGATCAGTAGGCATTCCTTGTGGAACATGCAGCCTAGTGAATGAGCTCCCACCCATGATGACCTTTACAAACAGATGAGAACCGTCATCCATCTAACTGGAACAAAACCCATCCATCCATGTCTGGAAATTCAGGGGGTGGGGATGGGGTCGATAAAACTCCAGGTTTCACTGCTTGTCTCAGGCAACACAAAGAGAGGCAGGGTTGTCAAACACCCAGCAGGCCATAATACACCCAGCATTTCGCTTGACAGCTCAGAATTGTGCAGACTTTGTTTGTCACTGTGACCATTTACATCTGGGGAGGATTATTGTGGATCTTGTTATTTCTCTGTTAAGTTACAGGTGTGTATGTAAATGCAGCCCTGATGCCTTCCCAGAGAGCCAGTTTG
>NW_015240832.1:0-612 GCF_001447785.1 Gekko japonicus | reverse complement strand
CAGCAATAAACAATTTGAATAAGCAACCAATTACTGTGCTTGAAGTCCTTTCAATTTGATTACATAAGCAAAGTTTTTTTGGCTACAACCAAAGTAACCTCTGAATCCATGCCTGTAAGAATTTTATTTATCTGGTGTTAACAGCCCCTCATTATCACAGAAAACTGGAGTAATCCACAAAGTCCAGAAGCACAGCCACAAAATCTGAGTATGCAGTCCTTTGCATTCAATCTTCCATTACTTGTGAAGGGATATAATTTAATCCTGGAAACATAAATGCTGTCTTGTATCAAAGAAAAGTTTAAAAATCTAGATATTGTAAGGGTGCCTTTGGGTAATACAACCCTAAAAAAATAAATGAGCGTATACCCTATGGAATTCTTCATGGTACTGATAAAATCCAAGTTGTACAGATGTTTATTCTCCACAAAGTGGGCTGCTGATTTTCACCGTATCTCCCATTATCTTCAGTGGCAAATTGAATTTTCAGCCAAAGTATACAGTACTATCCTATGTAGAGTTACTCCCATGGATTTTATGGGTTTTTTCTGGCATAACTCCTGAAAGGATTGCACTGTAATAATAACAGCTGGGAAAAGACATAAAGTCACC
>NW_015240831.1:0-612 GCF_001447785.1 Gekko japonicus | reverse complement strand
TTTCAAGATGTGAATCTGTCCATATCAAGGAAGAGAGGGTGGTGTGATGAGAATTCTTACTTCGGACGCTGCTAACTCTAAGGCTAGTTTTGCAGGCAGGCAAAAGGCCGGTCCAACTTGGGCAGGAGTGAAGGGACAGTCAGCCTCAAGTGACAGATTCTGCATGCCAGCTGTTTGAGTCTTCTGCCTTCCTCAGGTAACACGCCATGTTGAGCTGGCTCATTTCTTTAGCCCTGTGGGTTTACAGCACTTGTTCTTGTGTACAGTTGTGCCAGTTTACCCCTTTGTTGCTCTTTTCTCCTGCTCTTCCTCCAAGAAGTGCAGGGTGGCGTACAAGGGGTTGTGTCTTACCAGCTTTTCTACTGGTGGAACAGAGAGAGATGGTGATCCTGCCCCTCCTGAGTGTGGTCTTTATCCCATGTGGCTTTTTGTATATGAAGGTCTCACCATCCCTGGCATACCACTTTGGTGCCAGTGGGATAAGTATCAAATGCTTTGTAACTGAAACATTAGTTTAATAAATCCTTGTAATGTCATTTATCTTTTATGTCCATATTAAGTACCTCTAATTCCATGCTATTTAGTAGTTTGGTGTAGTAGAGCCAGTTTGGT
>NW_015240830.1:0-612 GCF_001447785.1 Gekko japonicus | reverse complement strand
CACTATTGTTGTGGACAGATAAGCTGTGGGTATTTGGCAAGTTCTTGATAGAAAGAAATACATCTATTTGGCAAGTCCATGCAAGGCAAGTCACAAGCTGCTTTGCAAGGACAGCAGTTTGACTTGGCAGCCGGGACTGGTGAGCGGTCCAGATCCTATCTGTCAGAATGGATTCACACAGTTAAAAGAGACTTCAAGGGCCGTTCCTTTCCACCATCCAGCACTCAGCTGCCTTCAACTGCCCCTTTGTTCAGAAAACCAGCATGGCTTCCAAAACTCTCTGCCTTACGTTACTTAACCAGTCTTACAGTGAGCAAGATCACTAGATCAAAATGCACGATGTGGACATTTGGACATTGCGGCATGTCATAGCGCACTGGCCCCTGAGTGGAAGATGAGGACTGCGCAGTTGGGGTTAGTTGCAAACATGGTTGGATTCCTACCTCCTTGGTGCACCGGGTATGCAGAAAAATATAACTTCGTAAATTAAGCTCAATAATTCCCATACTCAACCCGGAAAAGGAAAGCCTGATGGTAAATCTGTGTGTACCAGAAGGAATGGATTGTTAGGGGCAGCTCAGAGTCAGTCAGGGCTATTTTGGGGCAGGAACG
>NW_015240829.1:0-612 GCF_001447785.1 Gekko japonicus | reverse complement strand
GTTACAGGTAAGCAACTTGCTTTTCTGAGATCCTCCATTGGCTGGATTGCAGTGGCAGGTGCTAGGATGGTGTGTGGTCTAACCCCTTCCTCCCAGGACTGGAGACCTATAAAGCCGTGTGATCCAAGCTACTCTGCCTCAGTTGGTTGCTGTAGATCAAAATACTGCATATGCACACACATGAAATGGTCTTTTAGTGTAAAATTTCCTCTTCTCACCAGAACGCCGTCCTGACTTCTTTATTTAGGGCACAGTGCCCAATTTCCAATTGAGACCTCAAAGAAATAATTGCAAATTGGTGATTTCCTGATGCCTTCTGTAGCCCTATTGCCAAATTCCTTGTGGATTCTGGTCTCTGTGAATTATTTGTGGCAGAGCTCTGTAACTTCTGTTGTTTTTAACCTAACAAGCTTCCCCCTCCCCAAATTCATTATAAAATGTGTAATAGATTCCTTAAGTTACCTCCTGCTTCTCCTCTGTTCATCCAGGCTCCTCTGAGTACCCACAATTCTCACAGTTAAAGGAGATCCCCCACCCCAGAATCACTTACAAGTGATAATTGGGGGGGGGGGAATCTACTCTGAGCTACCCTGAACGTGGTATAGTGGTTAG
>NW_015240828.1:0-612 GCF_001447785.1 Gekko japonicus | reverse complement strand
TTGACTTTAATGGATTTAGAAAGGTGTAAATCTGCTTAGGACTGCACTGTTAGTTGCTTAATTTAGTCATATATGGAGCAGAGGCTTTTGCTGCTGCCGTAGGATGGATTTCAGCATGTAAGTGCTTGTGTAAGACCCTGTATTCTATTCACCTTTTCCATAAACAACTAAATGGCAAAGATTTCACAAAAGACTAAATGGCAACAAAACGTTTTCCAGTATCTGAAAATCCCAACATGCAATGGATCAGAAGTTTACTTAGCAATAACCTGTCTTTCTACAAAAGTAATTATTTTTTTCTAATGTGGGACTGATCTTCAGTGATGGTTAATTTTTATGACTGTTTATTGTGATTATAGCTGCACTCAGACATCACAATGAACCACAATTTAGAAACCATGATTTGATAAAACTCTATGTAGTGTCTGAATGCAAGCTGTCCAAGAAACTATGGCCTATCCATTTGTGCAGAGTTACTCTATAGAGTGTCCATTGGTATCAATCCTGCAGTGGCTTGTGGTGTAAATCTTTCTGCCCTTTCCCTTTCTTTTAGTTGTGTTTTTAATGTGTTTTGTGATATTTTGGTTGGTGCTAAGCTGGTTTGTTACAAGC
>NW_015240827.1:0-612 GCF_001447785.1 Gekko japonicus | reverse complement strand
CAGGGTCTCAGGCAGAGGTCTTTTACATTACCTACTACCTGATCTTTCTTAACTGGAGATAATGGAGGTTGAACCTGGGACTTTCTGCTTGCCAACTAGATGCTCTACCATTGAGCCGCAACCCCTACCTAAGCTCAGGAAGGCCCTCTTATGCGCAGTTCAGTCTTATGTCATTCCAACAAGGTGAGTGCCTTCCTGGTATGCGTAGGAAAGCCATTCTGTATTGCCCAAGAATAGCTGTGGCTGTTCTTATCAGCCTGTGTGAGGTGATGACCCAACAAATCCTGATCCAGATTGTGCAGTTGATGCATGGGAGAGGCAGTCCTGCAGTTATGTGGATCCCAAGCCCTGCAGGTCTTTAAAAGTAAGAACCGCCATCTTGAATAGAACCTGGAAACAGACAGGCAGCCAATACAACATTCTTAAAATATATATAATGTGCATGGGGTAGCTGGCATTTGGTGGAAATACCATCTACAAAAACGTTTTGTTCCCGACCTGTTTAGCTGTTGCCTCTTTAGGGGATCTGTTCGTTAATTGTGTCCTGGACTTGTCATCCCCTGAAGAAGTGATAATGAGACATGTTGGCTTGACAGCAGCACATGTGAAAGG
>NW_015240826.1:0-612 GCF_001447785.1 Gekko japonicus | reverse complement strand
TTTTGTGTCTATATTTCAAAGGGGAGGTTGGGCCAGCTAGGCCCAATGGTTGGTCTTGGAGGTTTCCTGTGCCACTATTTCTGCTTGCTCCAGATGCATGTATGCTTGCTTTCAGTCCCTAATTGATTTTCAGTGTATCCTACAAGGCTTATTGGCAAGCTCAGTGGAAGCAGAACACAGGATTTCTGAACTAGAAGATAACCATAGGGATACTAAATCCCAGCCAGCAAAGAACAGTAATGGTATTATGAGTCTTAAAGCTGAATTAATTGATTTGGATTGCCACACATGGCAGTGTAAAATCAGGACTATGGGTGTCTCTTAGGGGGTAGAAAGAGATAATCACCCAAAATGTGTCACGATCCTTTTGAGTTATTCTCTGACAGGCCCAGTATCTGTTGGCTACAAAATTAGCACACTGTTTCCTAGAGACAATGTATTAGATGTTTGAAGCATGCGACTATCTTTGGGGATTGTTGTGGCGATCTTGTGTTGATATTGCCCAGCAACCCAAAAAAATATTTCTCAAAGAGGAAGAAAAGTGGCCAAACTAAGGCTAATAGTTTTGCTAGCAACAGCATCATGGGAAGGATACACAGAACATGACAGAAA
>NW_015240825.1:0-612 GCF_001447785.1 Gekko japonicus | reverse complement strand
CTTTAAGCAGGTAGAAACCTCAATTTCAGTTGCTGGGGGGGGGGGTCTTGTTAATGTATCTGTTTGTCTTTTTCACTCTCCATGTAAGCAAATTCCCACTGCTGTTTCCTTCCTGATAAATTAGTATGGGAACCAGGACAAGTACACATCTCTCCTGTCCAGCCCAAAAACATATGTTGTTTTTGGCCTTTTGCAAAAAAAAACAAAGACCAGACTTTGGGCTGGGCACTGCTCCATGGCTCCTTGTAGAGATCCCCCTCCTGGTTCCATCAACAAGGGTAATTCAGAGCTTATTCTAGGAGCAGAGCTGTTCAGATATAACCAATCCCTGCTGATGGAGAACAAGAAAACAGAAACAGCAACAAGAAAGCAGGAACCAACTTCAGCCTTGTGCATTTGAGACTGAAAATGTGTCAGGAAACTTTGTAAGCAGAGGGCCTGAGGAATTCCAGGCACCACAGCCCTTAAAAATGTCATTGTGGTGCCAAATATTTTCGGCCAGGTTTTACAGTAGCCTCTCTTCTGCAATTCTCAGTGCACGAAGTTTCATCGCTGTTCGTTTAACTTTGCATTATCCTGCGGTGGAGGATGAGTTTGCTTCTTAACCAGTTG
>NW_015240824.1:0-612 GCF_001447785.1 Gekko japonicus | reverse complement strand
CCAAATGTGGATGCCTAGTCAAACTGGAGTTTGAGTCCAAGTTTCCAAAGCCAAGAAGGTTTATAACTGTGCATGAAGGAAAAGGGGAGGGGAGGATCCAGAGAGTGTATAAACATGGCAACATGCTATGTTCATATTCCTCAAGCCCAGAGGGTTTGTCATGATGTCTGAATATAACCTGTGTTTTCCTGTTAGTAAGACATTGTATATGCATAGTTCTGGGTTTGAGGCAAGGGTTGTGCATGCAGATGCACATGTGCAGGATGCTCTTATTGGTCCAAGGAACCGTACGGACAGGTTTGCCAGTGCTGGGATTGGGGGACGATGATGCCATTTTGCCAAATGTCTGGGCTTTGGAGAAAGGGTGTGGCATGTTTGCTCTGCTGTCAGCACACCCACTCAGGAGTCTCATTGTGAGGAAGTCTTGAAAGTCTGTATATTCAAGCTCAGTTGTAAATGTAGTGGTGTTTACTTAGAGGTTTTATTTGTTTTGGTTGCACTGAGCTCCTGGGAGCTCAGAGTGATGCTTTTCAGTTGCATAACCTGCAGTGGGAGAAGCTAGACTGGGAGAATTACAGTACAGCCCTAAGAACATTTTCCTGGGAGTAAGCC
>NW_015240823.1:0-612 GCF_001447785.1 Gekko japonicus | reverse complement strand
TCTTTAAGTTACATTAGAAAATGGAATAGGGATTTACAGATCAATATTGATTTGGAGGTGGATATGGAATTGTACTGTACCTAAACATCTCTATGCGTTCAAAAGAACATTTCTTTTGTAGCTTTTTTCATTGGTATTTCACTCCAGATAGGTTAGCCACCATATACAGAAATAGAAGGGAACCAGTGATGGCAGGGTAGCTCACTATGGCATATTTTCCACACCTTTTTGGTCACATCCAAACATTTATTCGTTTTGGAAAATTGTAATTCAGTATGTTCATGAAGTGCTGGGTTGTAATATACCCTACTGGGTTATTTCGAAGGTCACATTGCTTTTTCAGAGCTCATTTATCACTCTGAAAAACTTTTGAACATTTATTGCTGCTAAACTGGCCATAACAGCAAAATGGGAAAAAGTGAATGGTTCTGGTGTGTGTTTAATATTGCAATATTAACTAGATTAACATTATCAAAGGGCTCAGAGAAATAATTTTCTATATTTAGATAGGTCCGAATGTTGCATATTGTTTATAATGTTGTGGAGTACTAAGGTAAGAGAGAAAGTATTTCCTTACACATTTTATGAGTTTTAATGCCTTTTTGTGTCTTT
>NW_015240822.1:0-612 GCF_001447785.1 Gekko japonicus | reverse complement strand
TATCTGTAGACCCAGGAATAAGGCACAGCAGTTTCTAAGCTTTGGTCTAGAGACAAACTAAGGCAATGCGATCTTGTAGGAAAACCACAAATCACCAGCCACTTACCCCCCAAAAAAATATTTCTCTAAATTGTATTCTATCACAACATTGCCCCCCTGAACCAACATACAATAACAAAATGAAAATAAATACATATCTATATTATACAATGAAAAAAATATTGTCTATAAAAATGATTCTCACCAGTTATATCATAAATTATACTTCGTCCATCATTAACATCGCTCTATTAATCATTCTGATCTTGATAGTCAAAAGCTTATCATGGAGATTAAGTCTTATTAATAGTCATATTATCTTGTTTGCATGTATTATTTGTCAGTTGACTGAAACTGGAACCAATGCCTTCTGAGACCTCTGGGAAGCACCTTGGAAATAGGTCGCAATAGTTACAATGCAATACTTAACTAATCCTAAACAAAATTATACACTTTGAAGTCCACTGAAGTCAATGGGATTATAGGATGTACTTCTTCTTAGGACTGCACTGTGGTGACAAAATGATGCTCTTTTGATTCTATGCACAAGAGGATTCATTTTTCATGCATACT
>NW_015240821.1:0-612 GCF_001447785.1 Gekko japonicus | reverse complement strand
GAGCAAGGGAACCTTTACCTTTTTATCATTTGCCAGCCTTGGCAATTTACTGCAGTGTTTACTGAAGCGTTTTCCCCCCCCCACCCCCACCCCCCGTGGAATGACAAACATCGTGCAAAAATAAAGATGCAAGAAATGTTTTCCTTGTTTTTCACAGGCCAGCCAGAAAAGGAATCAACGTTCACCCCCACTTGGGGTGAGAGTGGGACCTTTCCTCTAAAGACTTTTCAAAAATTGTGGATTGGGGTGAGGGTCCGTTCCAGGGAAAGGCTTTGATATCATGGTCCGAAAATGCAAGAGTGTTTTGGGCCTCCGCCGCACATGTTCTGGGCTTAGATTCCACGACTGCTTTGTGCCCGTGCCAGTTTGAGAACCAGCTAAATATGGACAACACAACAGACAGCCCTGCCCATCTCCTCACAAACCCAGCCTTTCATGCATTGCAAAAACAACCCTCATTTATCCCTCCGGCCAAATCAATTCCGCTCTGGCTGTAGCCACGCCATCCGGGGAAAGACATGCAATACTTCCAGCTAATGAATTGCTCCAGTTGCTAGGGCATTCTTTCATTCACCAGAGATTTGTGGTGGCTCGATCGGATCCCCCCAAAAC
>NW_015240820.1:0-612 GCF_001447785.1 Gekko japonicus | reverse complement strand
AAAATGTACTGTCCTGAACTTACTGTCTGTCATCTTCACTGTGTGCCTCTCAAATTCAAGCATTATGGGGAGAACAAAAAATAGTTCTGCCATGAAAGAAAGGAAAAGAGCTATATCAAAGCCAAAAGTAAAGGAGGAGGGACTGTAAGTGCAAGTATAAAAATCTAATCCAAGGGTCTACTTATTATTTTACAGAACATAACATTTCCATTATCCAATACAAAATTTAGAATGCTTAAGACCACTGACTTTGATGTTACTGTACTGAAATTTCAAAATTAAGAACCACCATAGAACTGACATGAATGTAGCCTCTTTGCTCCATAGATAAATATGAGCTTCCTCCATTTCTGATTCTGCACACAAAATTAAAAGCGGCTTCTCCCAAATCCTACACTGCACTTTATTTATCCTCTGCCTGCACATATCTTCATAACTCAGCCAATGTGTCAAGTAGATTAACTACTGAGCTGTATACATCAATTTGTTTCCATTCAGCAGAGCCTAGACAATTCCTGTATAGAAATCAGTTAAAACAGCATCACTACGTCTAGTTGGGTACTAGACAATAAGACAAGCCCCCAAAACGGGATGTACTAAAAGGAAGGACAG
>NW_015240819.1:0-612 GCF_001447785.1 Gekko japonicus | reverse complement strand
AAAAACGGAGATGGATTAGCTTACTGATGAGTGGGACCCCCAACCATGTAATATATATTAAGGGAGGAAGTAGTGTTGGCCAAGTACGTATTCAACTTCCCAGTTAATTGAAGACATACCTAAAAGCAGAGGGGAGCGACAGGGGAGAGGGGGGAACATGGCCTTTAAAGAGGTATCTGGTATTTGTGTGATCAATTAGAAACCTCCCTTTTCTTGCTTATTTTATTCCAAAGATGTGCCATTTGATGCCAGCGGTTTCCTTAAGTGTGCAGTGGCGAACATCATTTCCACCATAGTACTTGGGAAGCATTTTAAATATGATGATAATGCCTTGAGACATATGATAGAACTTATCCATGAGAACAGTAATACCATTATAGGACCTTGGGCACAGGTAACTAACTTATAGGGCTACAGAAAAATGGGCTTTGGATTTTTCTCACCAGATAGCAGGAAGCATGTTCTGCTTAATAACACTCACAATTTTAAAAACAGTTTGATTTTCTTTGCCACTGAAACAGAGCTGCTTTTAACCACCCTTGTATTATTAACTTGCTGGTTTCATTTCTTGTTTACTTTTCTGGCTGCGCCTCAAGGCAAATTACATTTTTT
>NW_015240818.1:0-612 GCF_001447785.1 Gekko japonicus | reverse complement strand
ATGACCTCTGAGGAAGGCCTATTTGGCCTTCATCTATGTGTTGACATTTCAAGCATTTTCTTTTAATTTCTCTACAGCTTTTTATTTACTTCTTCGCTTACCACCATGGATACTTTTACTGTCTTTGCTAGTAATAGTACCAGACCACCATCTGATGCCGATCCCTACAGGGGGAAAAATCAGAGGTACAAATGTAGTTGAGAGGGAGGTGAACACTTAGAAACCTGGGTTAGGAGTATGTACAAAAGAAGAAAGCTGAATAACCACCTTTTTCTGAAGGCACTTAAATATGAGTAAGTAAAGACATATTTCACACACAGAGTATTTATGAATGTAGGAGAGAAACAGCTAATTCCTTCAGGCCTTTCCTGTATTTTAAAGTTCACAGGGCTCAATAGAGAATGTAAGTTCATATTCGTTTTACTCGAGTTATACTTTGGTAATTAAAAATAGCCCTCCTTTACTTACTGAGGAGGAAGGACAGAAGGACAGAAACAAATTCCCTAAGGTCTTAAGAGCCACTAGTCTAACAGTATAGGCTTTCCATACACCCACCCTGGGTAAGGAATTGCCTATACCCAAAGAACTGAGGAGCAGGAGAAAAAATAGCCT
>NW_015240817.1:0-612 GCF_001447785.1 Gekko japonicus | reverse complement strand
GTGAAGTAGGTCGTTAAATAAATAAAATTTTCGACATGTGATTAGCACTGTTAAATTTGAATCAACAGGACTGGTCTCCATCCTCCCTTCCCTGTGCATCTCTTGTAAACTGCTTGCGGAACACACACATATTGCTGTGCGGCTCTACAGATGTCGTCTGTGCTGAACCATAATGCGACACTAACCCTTCTCTCCTGGGAATCCTACTGTGATGGGTTCTGCAGGCAAGCCTTCTAACCACTGGGCTACATACGCCTGTGATGAAGGAGGTATGAGTGGGCTATTCCTAGTAGCCTGGCAGTACACTGTCTTGAGGGAATGTGTGTGCATTTGGTTGGATGATGTAACTTCTGTGTTCTAATTCTTACCACTGCAGGGTGTTAATCAGCACCTCCATTGCTAAATGTGAAGTGTGTTAGTCAGCTACATGGTAGGCGGTAAATTAGTTTCAAGGAACTGTGTGAGAGTGCTTAGCACTGCTGTTACATTGCCTTTTGTTTCTTCTGCTATTATTGTGTTCTTGACTTTGCTCCTGGGGCGATCCCAAAATACCAGCATAGCTGTGCTATAGGTTCTGCCCACCCCTCCGCTGCAGAAGACTTGCACTACCTT
>NW_015240816.1:0-612 GCF_001447785.1 Gekko japonicus | reverse complement strand
GTCTTCAACTTGTGGTTGTACACACTGCATCTGCATCCAAATGCACGCTTTAACTGACACTGGAATCTTATCTGGAAACACTAATCAACATAATCCAGTCTCAGCTACAGCAATTGCTAGTTAGAACATTGTTAGAGCCATTCTGTCTCTCTTTCTGTGAAAGCCACTTACAAAATGCTCTCAATACACTCACTTGAGAGATTAATTGAATCAGTTGGGTGAGGAGGGAACTTCTCAAATTCTGTTTATCCAAATTTGCTTACAAATATTTCAGTTTATATTCAGTAACATCATTCTTGCAAAAGTCCTACATATGGACGGAGGGATTCGTAGGACGTAATAAAAATGGTGGGCATTTTGACTGAGAGAAAATAAGAGATGGGATATAATTCTAAACATAAATCATATAATGCATAACTAAGGAGTACTTTTATGCTGTTTGCAGTTCTCTGGAAAGGCAAGGGAAAAGATCTTTCTTTTTAAGAGAAGCTAATAACTGCATTCGTTAAATGAGTTTATTTAATGTGTCCATATCTGAAATCCATTACCAATTCCCACCTCCCTTCTTTTTCTTGCTAGAAGACAACTAGAGAAGAACCATGGACAAACAAC
>NW_015240815.1:0-612 GCF_001447785.1 Gekko japonicus | reverse complement strand
GTTGAAGAAAAAATAAGCTGAGCTGAGATTTTTCTGTACTCATTGTAGTTATCTTTGTAAATGGGCTTAGTTTCAAAGTCAAATCCTGGTTATGTTTCTGAAATACCTGTAGCAACCTATTGCAGCCATATAGTATGTCTTTTCTTTGGACTATATTTAGCGTGCCAAAAATATCGGGATGGTACTATAGAAAACGCAGGTATTGGACTCAACTGCTATGGAAGTCCATTATTTACATGGCCTCATGTTGGCATGTTTTATATTTGTATTCAATTTACAGGTAATTTTAGCACTATATCATTGATGCCTAGCTGCTTAGGTAAGAATAAAGGGAATTGCAGACATTGTGCAGAAGTGGGATTGCTTTAGAATAAAGTATGATTGGCAAAACTCTGTTCACTTGTATTCAAAATTTAACCCTTTTGCATCAATTAAAGTAGTTACTGAGTTGGCTAAACTCTGCAGTTTCTGTGTTGGATGCAGACTTGTTTAAATCTTAGGTAGAGTCTCTCAGGATAACCATAGTTTAGTTGTAAATGGAATAATAGCCAGTTCTGACTGACAACTTAATTTTCATAAATCTGTAAAGATTTCTGAACTCTGTAGATTCAG
>NW_015240814.1:0-612 GCF_001447785.1 Gekko japonicus | reverse complement strand
GTGATGTCCATAAGTCTAAGCAGTATTTATGGGCCATCCCATTTTGCACAGCTGCGGCATGTTGGCTTCATGTATACCGTAAAACTGGTGTGGGCAAAAGTAGATTGTAGTGAATCACTGGGCAATTCCCTCTGGAGTCCTGGTGCCTGCGAGTTGTTCAGATAGTTGCAAAAGATGTTGGGCTTGGGTCTAATCCAGCAGCACACTTCATAAGCAAGTCAACAGCCTTAATAAAAACTCATTAACTATTAAGAAATCCTAAATATTACTTAGTACTTTGCAAATTGGTTTTGCAAACGGAAACGCATTGGTTTGCTTGCTGCAGGGGTTTTCTTTTTTTAAGAGATCATACAAAATTGAAGCTTTGCTGCAGACATTGTATTATTGTTCTTTAATACAGGGGTTAGTAATGAAACTGATGGCCAAGCTAGATACTGTGGGAAAGGGGGGGGATCCACATGTGTTTATGCATGTGTTGCCTGTTCATGAGTAAAACAGGGGCTGGGGGCTATCAAGTATATGAGTGCACCTAAACTCTGTTCCTGTGTAGCAGAGGTGAGTAGTGTTTTTCTTTTAAAATCATGCTTCCCCAATAATAAAATGTAGCCACTT
>NW_015240813.1:0-612 GCF_001447785.1 Gekko japonicus | reverse complement strand
ACTAGGTAACGGTAGCTAAGAGACATCCCCGCATTTTCTCTCTCTTCCACTCGAGGCACAGAATTTTCCTTCAGCTACTCAAGTGAAAATGGTTCCTTCCAGGCAGACTTGACTGCTCAACAAACAAGCAAGCAAAAAAAAACCCTTACAAACAAAACAGGACCCCTTGATGGTTATTGACTAAGGGAAGGAGCACAAACTCTGCTTTGCTATCCCCCCCCCCTCAGAGTCTGTGTGAGTGTGTGTTCCTTTCCTCCTCCTCCGTTCCCTTTTAATGTGGTCACATAGTGGATGAAAATGTCAGGAGATCACAACATCAGCTCTAAATTAACTTGACATTTTACCGGGGACACAAAGCGGCTTCCAGAGAAAGCCAGGACGATAGAATAAGAGATGTGCACAGGCTCCGGCCTACGCCCAGCACATCTTTTGCAACGATCTGTGAATCTCTGCTGGCAGCCAACCCTTGCCTGAGGGATGTACACGAGCCGCATTTATGAAACCCAGAGGGTGGAAGGTACAACCTTTCATGGAGGTTCGCTTCAATCTGATTTTTCAAGTCTTGAAAATTCTGGGGAGTGGTTGGGAGGAGTCCAAGGAGAACCACGCCCA
>NW_015240812.1:0-612 GCF_001447785.1 Gekko japonicus | reverse complement strand
GTTTGGGGACCCCTGCCTTACAGAATTTCATGGAGCAGGGGTTGTGGAAGGCCCTGGAACAGCTCCTTCCAGTCTGAGGAGAGGATACTGGGCTAGATGGGGAAAAAATGGCCTGATTCGGGAAATGCTGCATGTGGGTCAAGAGGTCATGAACGTGCACACAGGAGCAGGCCGCAAGAAAGAGCAGAGCGCCACTGAGGCCAAACTGATCAAGTTCCCGGGAGACTGTGGGGGCTTGAGCCAGCGCTAAACACGTGCCAGAAGCAGTGGCATAATCTGTCCAGCATCTGTCCCTAGAGTCCCTCGACTGTTCCTATTAATAGCTTTCCACATCTGCTGAAGAAGGAAAACATCTCCCCCGCCCCTGCAGAGGATTTGGATACTGTAAACATGGGTTGCTTCTTGTTCCCTCTGAAGTGGATGTGAAGCGCGGCCACTCAAAGCCACAGTTTCTCCCCCCTCCCCCTTGCCCGCATCCTTAAATGCGCCGCTCGAGATAATCATATGGCCATTTCTTTGGCCGTCTCGCTGGAGGAGGGTGTGTGGTCCGGCCGGCAGCCCAGAGAGGGGTCGCAGTTGGTGTGAGCTCTGCGGCCGCCTCCTTTTGGCTTT
>NW_015240811.1:0-612 GCF_001447785.1 Gekko japonicus | reverse complement strand
AGCACCGGAATCTGCTGCGCCGGCATTGCCGCAGCGACAAGCTTCGCACCAGGCAGCTCCACCAGCCAGATGAATCGTTACAGCGAAAACCAACCAACCGCGTCCAAACCAGCAGCTCTTCGCTTTATCCCTACCTACTCTACCGCCCTGTAGTGCAGAAACTAGCTCAATGGCTCTCTAATGCAAAGAGTGGTTGCTCTACTCTAACCTACCAGGTTCAAAACCTCATCCTCTCTCTATTTACTCTACAAGGGACGTTGCTACCATATGTATATATCCTGACCATTCCTAGAATGGTACTAAGCTATCTCAATGCCTAATACAACCTCACTCACAGAGTGATTATACTTAATTAGCAAGAGCTACTCGCAATTCATAATTAAACAAACATAGTACTAAGCAATATTAAACAAAGCAATTCATCCCACAAAATTCATCTCTAAAACCTAGTAATAAAACCCTCCTTTAGCTACCGGCACTAGACACATGCACAAACACCTAACGCTACCAGAGCTACTGGTTAAGCCAGTCTAATACAGATCAAATACAGATGTTCTCTCCAGCACCAGCACCAGCGCTCCAGATGCTCCCAACGACCCCTTATCCAAAACG
>NW_015240810.1:0-612 GCF_001447785.1 Gekko japonicus | reverse complement strand
AGGTAGGCATTAATGTGAAGAAAAGGTGATTGCCGCTGTGAAGGTCAGAAGTTAGAAGCAGGGTCAGCTTGTGCATTCCTAGGACTGCTTTCAGGGGAAACAAACATGGGAGAGAAGTGAGTTATGCGCGAGGGACAGCTGCTGATGCAAAATCCTCTCACCATCAGCCAAAGGTATCATATACATTGTTCTGGCTAGCTGTGAGCCTCCAGCATCCACTCCCCGTAGTTTTCATTGTGTGTAGCAAAACAACAGGCATGACAAGTCTGGGCAGTGACTCAATGTTGCCCTCCCACACTTCCCTGCAGAAACGAGCCATTTCTTTTTCTTTAAATCAAGCTACAGTTCAACCCATTAGGCGAAACATCGCTTTAATTCCCTGCAAGAAAGTAGCAGAAACTGCCTGGGTCTTTCTCACCTGCCTCTTCCCCACTCTTCATTCAGTGTGACCTGTGAGGCCCGCAGGGAACAAGTCTAGGCCCCTGTGATTCGGGGACAAGGAGATGGTGTACCTGGGAAGGCAAGAAGAAACAAGCTTCAGTTTGGGGGAAGGATGCTGACGCTTGCAGCAACATGTTTTTGGCTAGTAGCACCTTTAAGACTAACAAACTT
>NW_015240809.1:0-612 GCF_001447785.1 Gekko japonicus | reverse complement strand
CCCTGAACTGGGGGGAGAGGCTCCAAACCGGGGGATCCCGTATCTCCAAATGGGGATTGGTAACCCTACCAATTAGGATGGGCACCTTAAGAGGCTACCTGATGGGTTTGCCAGTGTATGAGCAACCTCATCCTGGTTTCAAACACAAAGCAATAACCAGGCTGCTCGTTGCTCATCTTTGTTTGCACACCAAAGTTGTGCCATCCAGTGGCCTAGCTCAGGCAAGCATTTGGATTGGACAACCCGCCTATTCACCTTTCTAGATACTGTATTTCAATTAAGCTGAAGTTACATGGTTGGGCTCCCAAAGAGCAGCATGACTAAGGTTATGGACCTTTTTGACCTTGTTGGTTCTATCTAGGAGTTGTTACTGTTATTGCTGGTTTGGATATTTTGGGAAATTATTATAGGTTTGGAACTGCAATAGCATTAAGAATTTAAGCTGTGCCAGATGTTTAGTAATGTAAACTTGGTTTGGCTTATTCTGCATCTCCCTTCTACTAAATTGGACCTTATGGTTCCTACCTTCTTGCCTTTCTTCATCAAAGGAAGAGTTGGTGGAAAAAAGATGCAGGACCTAACCCCTTGTTTTTATTTGTGGCATTTTGATTT
>NW_015240808.1:0-612 GCF_001447785.1 Gekko japonicus | reverse complement strand
GCATTGAGACATTCTCCTACACATTGATATAAGCTGAGAATAACTGTTAGCCATGCCAAAATAGTTTGGTCTTTAAAAAGTCCTAGTGGGTTGTGCCCAACAGTAATAAATGAGTACTCACGTCATGAACATGTTAGCTGGAGTACACTCAGAATTACACTCTTCTGTGCCCATTGACCTCAATGGACTTCTGAGGATGTAACTGTTTAGGATCCACTGTTGGTGTCTCAACCTAATCTTCTTCTTTTTGCTTTTTAATAATGCATACTTAAGTTTGCTGTTATTTCTTCAGGTTTCCTCTGTTCTTTTTTCAGCCTTCCTTTTCAGCCTGGCGTAGATGTTTCGATATCCGGACAGGAAGGATTTATGAATTGCCTTCCAAAAAATGTATTTTAGAAAGACTGCAGTTCTTTCATTTGGCAGTGACTGTTAGAAATTGTCATTTGTCCAAGCTCGTGCCTTTTCAGCTGTATAATATGGGAAATTGGCAGCAGTGACCTAAAGATGCCTGGAGGCAGATGGTCCTTAGAAGTGGTGCCTAATAAGTCTATTAACAGTTGGATAGTAATTATAGATGGGAGGGAAAGTTTGAAACAATTATAGGATTTTTTT
>NW_015240807.1:0-612 GCF_001447785.1 Gekko japonicus | reverse complement strand
AAAATTTAAGTCTCTTTCACTTTAAGTTTATTTTCTTTGATGGTTCTTGAATTAAAAGATCCTTACAAAAATGCAATCAAGGCTGGCTTTTAGGAAAATGGCCATAGGAAGGTATTCAAGTTTAATCAGTTAGTTTGCCATTAATGTGTATGGCCTTACTGAATTATTCAGTTTCCCATTTTTATGCCTTCTCTCCACTCGAAGAAACACATTAGAGATACTCTGGGTAAGTTAATGCTTCTAGAAGAACCCATCAATGCCCTTCTCTAAGAGCACTCTGTTCAAAAGCCAGGGATTGACCAATGAGAAGACAGTCTATCCCGGATGAATGGTTTGAGACTGATCGGACAATCTGTGTTTTGAAAAATCAATGTGATGTTCATCTCCACTTACTAATCAAACAAGCAGCTTAACAAATGCTAACCAAGCCTTTGTTTCTTCACCTTACATTGTTAGGGACATGCCTGGGCTGTGGATAGCCAGACCCAAATTTAGACTTGGAAGGCACCCAGCTCAGGTTCTCTGAAATCAGAATTAGAGATGCAGGAAACAACAGAAGATATGGCTCTGTCAATTAGACTAAGCAGAAAGTGGGCTCCTATTATTGACAGC
>NW_015240806.1:0-612 GCF_001447785.1 Gekko japonicus | reverse complement strand
CCCCAGCCACACTTTTTAATTGTGACCTGTAGCTTTCCTTCCGCGGCAGTCCTGGATCTGTCTTAGAAGTCAGCTGAAGTGTGTTTATTGCACAATAATTTCCTCATTAAGTCTAAATTAAATGCATATTTCAGAACCTCCGAGTGAGAGCAGACTGTTCAGTCTAATGCTGGCGAGGGGAGGCGGGGCGGGGGGAAAGGAAGAGGGACGGAGAGATCTGTGGAAGACGACGACTTTGAGCCAAATTACCACCCCGCCTGTAGGACTGAGCAAATCCCGATGGCCCCATAAACGTCACATCATCTGCTGAGGAATGGGAGCAGGACTGTGGAGGGAAGCAGAACCCGTCCCCGCTTGATGCATGAGCTCAGCCATTAACTTAAGAAGCCCCTATAATTTCACTGCTAAAAGCAACACAGGCACATTGGGGGGGAATAGGGTCACCCTGGCCATTGCCCGTTCCATCCCATGTAGTTGCAAATGGGGGTGATGGAGATTAGAACAGCGCAGGGCAGGAAAGGCAGTTCTGGCAGGTGAGAGGAAGGAAAGTGACCTGTGCCAAAATCCCTTCTGCTACACATCCATTGACTCCATCAAGGAAGCCACGAGGGC
>NW_015240805.1:0-612 GCF_001447785.1 Gekko japonicus | reverse complement strand
AGCAACGGAAACCTTTACCTTTAATTTATGAAAGATAAATCATGAAGATACTAGGTTCATCCCAACCATTACAGATTGTACTGACAGATCTGAGGTCCAAGTTATGGCTTTTACAGGTCTGAAAACATAATATGCAGCTTCTCCCAGCAATGTCTTTGCTTACGATATTTGCTGTTTTCCGAAGTAGTTCCACACTTTAAGAAAGCTCTCCTACCAAGTGCCCAGTTACTACATCGGAATCTCCTTGCAAGCCTGCCTGATAACTTACATCCAGCAGCTTTAGCCAGCTTTCTTATGTGAACTTCAACACCAAGGTGATTGTTGCTTGAACTTACCACGGTCATCCTTCTCCTTGATGCCTGAGTCAAGCCTTTGATTGGATCACCTTGATGTTCTAATCTGATGTCCTGTTAAGCAGCTTTGTACCTGGCTCAGCAACTCCCTTTTATGGATTCTATGCATAAATTGCTTCGTGTGCTACAGAGGCATTGACGGGTCATTCCTTGATAAGCTACTTAAGTCTTGCAGCTTGCATTAATGTCTGTGGCTACGCCGTCAGCCTACAGAACCTTATCGATCACCCGTGAAGGCATGTATCCCTCAGGTCATATA
>NW_015240804.1:0-613 GCF_001447785.1 Gekko japonicus | reverse complement strand
CCCCAGAATCCTCTGCAATTGCAAAGGTTCTATGGCTAATGGAAAAGAATTCCTTGGCTGATTAATCAGTATGGAAAGCGTTCATGAGGGCAGGAGATTTGAAAACCAGAGCCCTAAATGCTATGTCTAGTATTTGGTTTCGTTTCTTGGCTGTCATCAAACATGCCTTGATGCTTGTAAGTTAAATCACTGTGGTCTATAGTTTACACCAGCAGTTCCCAAATGTGGCACCTGCCAACGCTGTGGGATTTACTTGTGTTGCCTGGTGCCCTCTTGCTGCCCTGCCTCCACATTCCTTTATCCCTTTTCAAGGCCCATTCTTCTTTCTCCTCCTTCATCCCATTCACAATCTTCCCTTTTGTCACTCTCCACACTCCTTACTTACCCTACTCCTCTTCCTCTCTTGAGTCTCTGTCCTTAACCCCTACCTCACAGCACTTTTCCAGCTGGCTTGAAGGACCTGCGTAATGCAATGACAAGATGGAGGAGTTGCTGAAGAACAGCCCCGCTGGATCAGTTCAATGATCCATCTACTCCAGCGTCCCATTTCACACAGTGCCAGCCATATGGACCCAGAAGGACTTCATGCAGGGCACAGAGGCCAAGGCCTTCC
>NW_015240803.1:0-612 GCF_001447785.1 Gekko japonicus | reverse complement strand
TTATGATCATAATAAAATTAAGTCAATTAAGTAGAAGATATCCAGCAGCAGAGTTGGAAGATCACCCAGTGGCACAGAAGCCAACCCTGCTGTTGTCGGCTAATCTTCCTGCAAAGGAAACAGCTCCTCGCTCAATTCGCTGTATTTTCTCTATTGGCTTCAGAAATCCTCCAGTTGCCACTTTGCTTCGCATACAGGCAAAGGGAAGCCATGGGGCACTGATCAGCTGCGACGGGATGCAAAATGAAATCGAAATAACGGAACCGTGCAAAGGAAATGACCTTGTTTGTCTTGTTCATTTCTCCCATTTGGACTCACTTAAGGGAGGGGGAGATGAAAATCAGATTTGTTTTGCCTGGTTGTATGCAAACAGGGCAAAGGGGGAAGCAAACTCAGTGAGGCTGTGGCCATTAGGGGGAAATTGACTGCAGGCCGTCTGAATTTCCCTGGCGAGAGAAAAGAAATGAACCTGGTCTTTTTCTGGTCACTGTACAACACTCAAAACTTATGTCAACACACAGTAAGCGCTTTTTACAGAATCCTGCATCGGAAATGGCGTTCAGCATTAAACAGCCAATGGTACCAGAAGTATCGATGTCCTTCTCCTCCCCC
>NW_015240802.1:0-612 GCF_001447785.1 Gekko japonicus | reverse complement strand
AAGTGTGATTTGTGTAAATAATGCCTTGAAAAGAAAGATCTGAAATTCTCTTCAGTGGCAAGATCTATGTACAATTCTGTTGACTGGTAAACATCTCTGTCAGTTATACACCCACTAAATAATTTCTCCTTACCCCTTCCCACACACATTCTGATCTTCCTGAACTCATATTCAGAAAGCAAGACCCCAGAATAATTGCTAGATATGGATAACAGCTGTCATTGCCTTTTTGATTCAGCCTAGTAATGAACAAGACATTTTCAGTTTTCTGGGCACAATTCAATGGTGCTGGTGTTTTGTTTTGTTTTAACCCTTAAGGTCCTAAATAACATGGAGCAGGGAGTTTAAGGGAATGTCTCCTTATACACTGTCCAGACCACAAGTAAAGATTCCTTTCCCAAGCCGTGTTCCCTGCCTTGCCTGACATTCCTCTTTCTTTCTTTGAAGCGAAGGGCCAAAACATGGTTTAATTCAGTTGTTCTGTATATTTTTAGCTGGTTTTATATTCTGCTTCTAGCCTGAGGACTGTTTTGTGCATATCATTATGGATTGCTGATTAGTGCTTTATGCTTCTTCTTTTTTAATGACCTGGCTTCTTTTTATTCTCTCTCT
>NW_015240801.1:0-613 GCF_001447785.1 Gekko japonicus | reverse complement strand
GTAACATGATGTGCTTTCCCCACTGTACTTTGCTTTGGACACTGCAAGCAACTGAGGCTTCATCAAACATCATTCTAGCAGAGGGTATTTCTTACGTAAGATTTCTCAGCCTGGCTTCATTTGGCGTCATGGGTGAAGGGGCACCATCTCTTTCCCAGTGCGTAGGCTTGGAGAGATAAATTTGTTCGAATTTCAGTAGATAACGCGGCTGTAAAAGAAACCAAAACAGATGGATTTAATTAGACATTTATTTTGAGAAGTGAAAGCTTGTTCAACCATCCTCCTTATCCCATAGCAGAGCAGCTGGTATGCCATCATACTATGGGAATGCAGAAAAGATAAGTGAGATAAAGTATTCAGTTCCCGAGACTCTCAGCTTTGATTTAGCCCTTACGGATGTCAGGCTATCCTTGGAAGCATGTGCCAACTGCTGCTGAAATCTCACAGCCAGAGTGGAGGAGGACTAAGATTTCCAGCTGAGGAAGAAACTTCAACACCCTACCAGGCTCTATGCCCCTTTCCATGATTAGCAAATCAGGATAAATTACACAAAAGAACTACGATCTTCTTTTCCATGAACATAATTTAAGAATTAAAGTTTTATTGGCACAGA
>NW_015240800.1:0-613 GCF_001447785.1 Gekko japonicus | reverse complement strand
CCAACCTGCAGCTGGCAACCCTACACAGGAGGCACCTTCCTCTACAGTCTGCCTTGAATGGATCCGAGGCAGCAGTCACAAAAGGAGGCAGTCTCTGGCCAAAATACTGAAATAATTTTATTCAGCTACTAAATTCAGAATCTCATTTGTAACTTGTGTTTATAGAGATACTTTCCGTTCAGAATTACATAGCCACTGAATAATGTTGTATGTGTTCTAGGATAGAGTGGAAATAAATGTTTGTACCGTTCCTTCATATTGATGAAAAACAAGACAAAATAGTCTGACATCTCTATATTACACATAAACTTCCTTCAAGGTCACCATCAAATCTATTGGTCTCCCAAGGATTGTTTGAACTGTCTGGTGATTCATCATTTTTGTTGTTGTTGTTCATCACCTTTTTCTTTCAAAGGGTTAAGTGTCTTCTTTGGATATATGAGAGATCGTGTTTGCACATGGATTGAATTTTTACTTTGTTTTTTCCCCTCTTCTTTTCTTCCTGCTCATGTTCTGTTCAACAGGAACAGAATAGACCTCTGCTGTCAAGTCAGAATGCCATAGAAGGATAAGGAGATCTGCAAGGATTGTTCACTCACTAGTATCTTTTTTT
>NW_015240799.1:0-623 GCF_001447785.1 Gekko japonicus | reverse complement strand
GCACTGTATTCTTGGTGCTTGGGGGGAGTCACAGTGGGAGGGCCCCACTGCTGGACCTTTTGATGGCACCTGATATTTTTGGCCACTATGTGACAGAGAGTTGGACTGGATGGGCTATTGGCCTGATCCAACATTGGCTTCTCTTATGTTCTTATGTTCTCCTATTGATCAGACATATGATATAGAGCAGGGGTTTCAAACATACAGCCCAGGGGCTGGAGCTTGTCCATCCAGGGCTCTTATCTGGCCCGCAAGCAACTGGTGCAAGGGAGGGAAGGCAGGAGGCTGCTGGGGGGGGTGAGTGGGCACACACAGTGAGGCGTGTGTGGTTGAAGCTGTCAAGAAATAGAGAGGAAATGGCTAGGGGGAGGGGCTAAAAGGCTGAGGTAAAATAGTGGGGAGGGAATGGTAGTGAAGGTGGAGGAAGAGGAGGCGTGCTGTTTTTCCCCTCCCACCTCCTCTGACCGCAGCTCAGTGAGGACCGTTGAACCCACTACATGGGGGGAGCCAAGGGGCTGGCACTGCCGCCACCATACCAAATGGCAACCATGAGAGGGGCTGGCAAGAGCAGGTGTGCAGAGTGGTGGTTTGCCCATGAAGGGATGGGGCCAGCAGGGGAGAGA
>NW_015240798.1:0-613 GCF_001447785.1 Gekko japonicus | reverse complement strand
GAGATGTTCAGAGGTGGTTTGCCGTTCCCCGTCTCTGCATCGTGACCTGCACCGTAGCTAGATGTTTTTCGGTGGGGGGGGGCCACTGGGGGCATGACATCACTTATGTCACAACAAAATAGATAGGAAAAGAAATATAGAACAGCTGGAGGAAGAGCTGGCGGCCCGGAAAAGAAAAACCTGGCCAGGGAGGCTGGAGAAGAGTGCGCCCCCTCCTGGCCCGCCAGCCTCCCCACACCATTGCTTCACCAGCAGCCGGCCCCCCAGCTGACCTGGAAAAGCGGTGGCAGTGAGGGGCAGAGGCACTCAGGGCCCTCCCTGTTCCCTGCTCCGGAAAAAGGGGCTGGCCGGCAAGAGAGATACTGCACACAGGCCCCAATCCAGCTATTACTCAGCGGCTCCTCCTGGAGGGCGGCTGGCTGAAGCCGGACTCCCAGCCGTGCTTCGCCGGCACTGCCACTCACCCGGCGGGCACACTCCTCCACCTCTTCCCTTCCCTCCTCTGCCTGGCATGCTTCAGCAGCGGTGGGGAGGAGCCCATCAGCAGCCAGCCAGTCAGCCTCTGTCCCGCCCACCTTGGCTCTGGGAAATCGGGAGGGGGTGTCGCCCCCTG
>NW_015240797.1:0-613 GCF_001447785.1 Gekko japonicus | reverse complement strand
AGTGCTGGCCCTCTTGATGGGTAATTTTGAAATCAACTGACTAGTGGCAGTGTACAGAAAGAGAAGCACAAGGCAACCCCAAAAGTGGTGTGTTACTGGGCATGGACTCAGGATGACTGCTGGTGCCTAGATTCCTCAGAGGGCTGAAACAGAGTGGGGGCCCTTGGGTTACCAGGGCTGTTCTACCACAAGAACCATGTATGCAGTCCTGAGCTCCCGGAAAGGTGAGATAAATGTGTACTAGATAGATGGAATCCCCCCTCCCCATTTTCCTTCTTTATGCTTAGTTTATATTTTTTATCAGAGGTTTTAGTTTTCTGAACATGGTATACACGTGTACGGTTTCCTATAAGCAATATATAGGGTATCTCCACACATAGCATATGTCATTACAGTGTACGATATACCTACAAATTACAATACTTTGGGCTTTTTTAATGCATATATATTGCTGAATGAATTCATCATTTTTTTCATGCATGGTTTGATGCTGAATGATTCTACTATTATGGACTTGGCCTAAAGTGATGAATCTGGTGGGATCCAGGACCTATGACAAAAGAGTATTGCCCTGACCTGCATACCCCAGGCAAGTCCAATCTCATCAGATCTT
>NW_015240796.1:0-613 GCF_001447785.1 Gekko japonicus | reverse complement strand
GCGCACTTAACCACGACACCGAACTGGTGAGGGGGGCTTTAAGGAAGGGGGCATGGTAGCTATGAGCCAGATGCCACATCAATGCATCAGCCAACGCCCTAGAAACTGTCGTATCATAGAGAACCCAAGCGTTTCTAGAGTGTTGGCTGATGCGCTTACATCTGGATTTTCACCCGGATGAGACATGGACAGATAGCGTGATGTCACGTCCACTGTCTGCCTGGCTCCCAAACCTCCCCGGCACCCCTAAGTAAACCTGGGAGCCCCCAATTAAAATTAACTCGCTAGGTAGCTTTAGGCAAGCTTCTCTGTCTGTCTGTCTGTCCCCACCCCCCATTGAGGATAACAGTATTGCCTTAGCAAGATGGTAGAGGTCACCGCAAGACTGCGTGTACACGAAGTGTTTCATTGCTGCTCAGCGGCTTTTCTCTGCCTGGCCGTTTGCCATTAAGCAGCCCTTCTGACACTCGGTTGCCTGTAAGGAGATCCCGCCAGAGGGCAGGGGGGTGTTGAGTGGGGAGGCTTCCGGGCAAGTGGTTCCCCATCCCGTTTGTTTCCTTCTCTGGGTGTGGGTCTGCGGCCCTTCTGGGCCTGTCATTCAACCTATTTCCAC
>NW_015240795.1:0-613 GCF_001447785.1 Gekko japonicus | reverse complement strand
AGACTAAATTTAAATATTTGTGCCTCCCCACCCCCGAAATTGTGTGGACTGTAGTTCAGCAAAATGGTGTGGTTCCGGCTCTCCCACGAAGAATACATGGCCCCTCAAAAAACTTTGAATTCTCAAGGTTCTCAAGCAACTGAAAACCGATAGGAGTTGGTAACGTAGCTATGTCCTTACCAGATTACCTCTAGCTCCTGTTTAGAAGCAAGTTAGCAGATACCTCTAATAGTACCCAGTACTGGGTACCTCTTGGTACATCACAGATCAAAAGGCACTTGAGGCTCAAGTCTCTGAATATGCTGCTAGATTCCTCACAGAGCTCTGTTCAGTTTTCTCCCAATTGTGCTTTGAGATTTGCAACCATTGGAGGTTACCTACTGGCAGGATAGCCGAGAGTGAAGATAGATTGTATATCCGTCCCTCCTGCACTGCTTGACCTGACTTTGCAACTTGCTTTCTTCTTGTCAAAGAAGCCAATTCTGGTTGGACCATGCCTCGGTTTTTCCCTCCTTGCTGTGAGTGGCCCGTCTTCCTTCAAAAAATACATTTTAAAGCTACATATATACATTTATAGGCATATATTTTCATCTTTCACTTTACAAAAAAAAAA
>NW_015240794.1:0-613 GCF_001447785.1 Gekko japonicus | reverse complement strand
CAAACCAGAATCTACATAATAGAAAGTATCTGTCATAGGAGTGATACGAGACTCCTCCCTGGCAAATGCCTTTCCACCCTCAGGCTGAATCCCAACCATTAGTCTAGGAATATTTAATTGCAGTCACCTGTGGCTGCAACCTGCCATATTCTTTCTAAGGTTCCTATGGTTAATGCCCACAGCAATAGTCTCATATGCTTAACTATGCATGCACAGCTTTTAACTATGGTTTCTAAAGGTCTTCGATGTCCTTCACTGTCCCAGTCCAGAAAACTATTAAATGCCAAGAAGTCATCAACATGGTACTCATACTCCTCAGAATGGAAGTGCTTTTCATCATGGGCCGGAAACAAATCAAACAAGTGATGGTGCCCCAAATCTAATCTTCAACTACCTCCTTCACCTATTCCAAGGAAGAATGTGTTCATCCCATATTCTGCTTGTGTGCACACATTGGAGGAAAATCAACTTTTGCCCAAAGAGAATCCGAAGTGTTCTTGCAAGCCTTTTAAACCAATTTCCACCAGTCCAACCCCCCAGTCCCTCAATGGAATTTGTCACTGCTGGTCGCCAAACTGAATGGAAAACCTTTTGAAGCTATGGCCACTTGCCC
>NW_015240793.1:0-613 GCF_001447785.1 Gekko japonicus | reverse complement strand
TTTTCATGAAAGCTGCCCTTAACACATGGTATGGGATTAAACCAAAACTAATCTCCAACTACTCTAGACTCAGTACGTTTACGAGACAAGCCTGGTTTAAACCTGCAGAATTCCCTGATTCTTTTGAAACTTGGAGAGAGAAAAAAATAAACAGAATCCAGGATGTCGTGCATAGAGGTAAAATACTATCAAGAAAAGACTTAGAAATAAAACACCAAACGACGATTCCTTGGTTTGAATACCTGCAAGTTCAGAACCTATTCTACACGACTGACTTCCATTTAGTATGCAAGAACCAACTCACAATGTTAGAAAAACTCCTGGAAAAACCCACAACAAAAAAAGGACTCATAGCCAAACTTTACAAAACTATCGTGACTACTCAAAAATCTAAACCACATAACTACCAAAAGGCGTGGAACGCAGACCTCAAAACCATGCTTACAGAGGAACAATGGGAAGAGATTTGGCGAACGCAGTCAAAGATCTCGAATTCCCTAGGAATACAAGAATCCAATTTCAAAGTACTTACCAGATGGCACCTCACTCCAGCCAAGCTAACCCATCTTTTTCCTTCAACGTCGCCATACTGCTGGAAAAAATGCGGGGAGAA
>NW_015240792.1:0-613 GCF_001447785.1 Gekko japonicus | reverse complement strand
GCTGTTTTTCTCTGCCAAACGAACTATTCAAACATTATATATTTTCTACTGGAAGGACTTTTCCATGTAGGCATGAATGAGAAACTCCTGTATAGATCCATAACTTGGTCATTGTGCACACAAAGTGTTTTAGCTGCGTGTCCCTTTAGCTGGAGTTCTTTGTCATTTTCTGTCATTTTTGGAAAGTACGTCCAATCACGCATGAGCAGGGCTGCCTGCCGAGTGGAATTCCGTGCCGCAGACCTGCTAATGTCCCTAAGCATTTTTAATTAATTACCGCTTGTCTTCAGAACAACCCCGGGCATTTTTTTTTGCTGTTTCTACAGCATTTTGGATGGTACGGATGTTGTCTCTAGTACTTGATGGTTGGAAAGACACCTTATCATTCTTATAAAGAAAATTATTCTCCTTATTTTGCAGACCGGGAGCTGAAATACCCAAGGGCCACTAAAGGAATTCACGGATGGAACCTGCAGCTCCGTCTCCAGAAGGAAACTCCCAGCCACCGCCTCGCGGTTGGTCAGCCTGCTAGAATTCCCGGGGCTCTTTCTGAGGAGGGAAGGGCCCAGTTACGCTTTTCACAGCCGTTGTGAACAAATGCTATAAGTGCGTA
>NW_015240791.1:0-613 GCF_001447785.1 Gekko japonicus | reverse complement strand
AAGGAGTTGGATCTCTGGAATCAGGAAGAAACCTGGCTAAAAGACAAAGTTGCAGCTCTAGAGTAGATTTAGCTTGTTTCATCTTTAAAGAATTGAGAGGGAAATGAAGTGACTGGCTACAGTGATGGTAGAGATGGACTTGTACTAAATCTAATGTAAGAGCTCTCCTGTGGCAGGTATGGTGAGAAAGAAAATGTACTTTTCTGCCCTTTTGAGTCCTCACAGCATCCTCCAGCAGTACAGTTCTGAGCCTATCTGTGTCTCCTGGAGGAAATTGTGGGTGTCTTGGCAGCACATTGTGTACAAAAATCAGTCGCATCCAATCTGACTTGAACTCCATATCAATTACACAGATTTTAAATTACTGAGGCTTTTAAAAAGGTTTCTGTGAATTCCTTTCAGTTAGTGCAGCCTGAGAATATGAACAGACTACTTAGAGATCTGAGACCGACCACTTGTCTCCTGGATCCATGTCCTTCACGGCTAATAAAGTCTGTTAGAAGTGGGTTGTCCTGATGGATGATGAATATTGACACCTCCTTAATAAAAGGCTCAGTACCTCTGGCATTAGGTGTTACCTTTGTATAAATTCCAGTCAGTATCAAATTACATA
>NW_015240790.1:0-613 GCF_001447785.1 Gekko japonicus | reverse complement strand
TACTGCTTTATTATAAGGGAGAGATGAGGTACCACCTGAAGAGCACCTGGCAATTAGAGGTACATTTTCATGAATATAGAAATTCCAACCTTAGTAGCTATTATTAAACCTGGCCTCCATGAGTTTGTCTATGCCATTAGCAGTTAAGGAAATCTCAGCATTTTGTGGCAATTAATCAATAGCTATTTCTGATCCTTGCCATAAAGAATATTGTAAGCCACATGGGCCCTCGCTTGGCGTGTTTGTCCCAATCAGAAACACAACCAGGGAGTCTTCTGACGTGAGCAGGAAAACTTTATTCAAAGGGGAACCCAATCCTCAAAAGCCTGAATTCCAAAGAACAAATGAAACCACAAGCTTTTTATAATTATGCACAAGTGGGATTTTCCTATTGAAGCTATTGTTTCTTATTTCTAACCAGAAACCCAAAATGGAGTTTCTTTGGTCCTTGTACCACAATATGATCAATAAATCCACAAAATGGAACTAGGGGACAGACCAGGATAATTTCTCTACAACCTCAGTGTTGCTGAATAATCTAAAAAAACTTTTTAAAAAAAAGCCACCCCAAAACCACATTGGGAGACTAAAACGCTCAAAATAATAGAAATGC
>NW_015240789.1:0-613 GCF_001447785.1 Gekko japonicus | reverse complement strand
ATTATGAGCACTAAGGCTGTAGAGGTGTCTAGTTGGACTATGTTGAAGACTAGGTTGATGACCTCAGACTGTGGCTAAACAACAGAGAGACAAAGCATGCGGGCCATCCGTTTAACCAGATCTCCACAGGATTTGAGGTCTTCCAGTGGTGATATGGGTATATTGTTGGTCACCTGTGTGGGCAGCAAGGTGTCGGTGTGCAAGGTTAGGTGTCTGGAATCATTCCTGTCAGACTCTCCATGCTGTTCAGGTCCTCAGCATCAGAGGGCTCCGAGTCTGTGCCCGAGGTCATCAGTTGGTGCACCATCTGTGTCAATATTGAGTCCAAGATTGCTTTTGTCAGGACTTCCTCATGTGAGATGCTTTGATGTTGGCACTGACGCCTTGTCGATGCTGAAGCCTCAGCAGTCACAGTTGCTGACAGTGCTGGAACCCTATGGGGTGACCAAGAGTGGTGCAAGTAAGTGGAGTGTTGCTCCCAGTCTGAGGATTCCCTCATTTGAAGCCATGTAAGGGTGGGTGGGAGCAGGTAGGCACCGCAGAGGTATTGAAGTTCTCATTGTTCCCAAGGAACTTTGGGAGGGGCAGCTGGCAATCAAAATTGGGTGTTTTC
>NW_015240788.1:0-613 GCF_001447785.1 Gekko japonicus | reverse complement strand
AGTGGGACAAGATAAAATCCAAAAACTCCAGATATTTATGGACAATGGAATCTGACCTAAGCCAGCGTCATTGCTAAGGGTGACTGGCTGATTTAACCGATCCAGTGTAAATCTCCATCTCTGATGTCAGATGCTAAAATTACCAATCAGAAAATTATGAAAATAATAGTCCCTCCCACTAACTAGCAGTTAATGATCCTGAACTATTGTGACAACCTGTTCATCCCATCCAAACTGGTTTTCTTTTGTCTAAAAAAGTATTAAGTTTGGTAAGGTGGTCCAGTGTTGGGAATGGCAGTGAATGGGTTATTCTAATGTACATACTGGGGTCCAAGATCCCAGATACTCGAGGGGACAATCTTGAGCCATATAAAGTATAAGGGGAATTTCACAGTTTTTAATAAGGCATTACATGGATTTGGGTTTGGGGATGTTTTCTTTGGACCAATGCAGCTACCTACTATTTCTGTCTGTTAGGTATTCAGCTGATTCTTTCATTCCTCATCTGCTTCACATGGGTGGTGGAAATGTAGCTAGTGCTGAAAAACCTATTATTGTCACTTCACGACTTTCCCTTTATTTAGTTCTTTATGATTTGTAATAATTTGTTTGT
>NW_015240787.1:0-613 GCF_001447785.1 Gekko japonicus | reverse complement strand
TGGGTTGGATCCAACCAGCTTTTCCACTTTTGAAAAGGGGAGAGGGGTTTCCCTAGGACCTCCAAGAAGACTATGCAGGGGATAATTGGATCTGTGTGGAGAAAAGCCCATGCGGGATTTAGGTCGTAGTAAGGGGAGGATCTGGTGAGGCTGAGTGAAAACACTGGCTGAATGCAACCCGTATGTATTTGAGACTATATTGCGTAACATTTTGTGATTGTGTACTAATGTAGCAACTCTTTGTATCACTCAGACTGGGAGGGCACCCCTGCAGATAATGATGTCTTGGATGCTGTGCTATTGAACACCAGCCGGATTGGCCATGGATTTGCCCTTGCCAAGCATCCGGTAGCTAGGAAGTTGACTCTGAAGATGGATATTCCTGTAGAAATCTGCCCCATCTCTAACCAGGTACAGCTCTCAAGCAAAAGGCCCAGCTCTGAAAATTGTTTTCATTGCCATATGAGACTCATATAGCTGTAGTGAAAAATTACAAGCTGCTGAGTAAATAAAGTCAGGATTACGAGCAGGGGTTCTAGGTCAGAGGGCTTGGCATTTGGGGTACTTTAAGGATGGTATGTATCGGCAATGGCAAACCACCTTTGTTAGTCTC
>NW_015240786.1:0-613 GCF_001447785.1 Gekko japonicus | reverse complement strand
AATGCACCCTTAGAGTGATGTAGCCCCCCAGTCTCCAGGTATACTGAGTTGCTCACTCCAACATGTTACATTTTTCAGTGCATGAAAACTGGCGGTAGAATGTGTGAACAGAGACCATTGTTTTGAGGGGAGATAACAAATCTATAATGGCTCATCATTCCAGATAGAAATCATCACCTGGTGCAGCAGTCACCTCTGTGAAGTAGCTCAAAGAAATCCTAATATTTCAAAATCTTTAGACAAATATGAAATTTGGCGAGAATAAAGATTCCCTGAAAAAGAAGTTCCTGAATTTCTCAATTTTTCAAATGTTACTCCACATGACTTTGGAAGATAGTTCTAAAATATTTAAAACCAGAGTCCCAGCCTTCTTTAATCTCTGAGCAATTTTTGAATTCTGAGAACAGGGAATGGGCACCTCAACAAAATGGCTGCCACAAGGGCCCAATCACAAAAAATTGCCTCGGGGGGTGCGTCCAATAAGAGAATGTTGGAAGGTTCTAGAAAATGTCTGAACGTTCCAAACAAAGCATCTTCCTACGAGGAAGGCAGTGGTTTTCAAATGGGGGCTCAGAAGAGACCAGCCCAGTGCTGCTGTGTTTCCTGTTGCACA
>NW_015240785.1:0-613 GCF_001447785.1 Gekko japonicus | reverse complement strand
ACAGGACTAAAAGCCTAGCCACAGTGTACATAGGGCTATAGACTGTAGCCCACACAAATGACATCACTTGGATTTGAACCGGTGGCCTGTATCCTCCCATTCCACTTAAGTCTCAAGCCTTCGTCCTGCCTGAGGAGACTTTCATTAACTTAAGTGGTTGTTCCTCCAACGGAAGAGCAATGGAAGTTGGAGGCAAACTCCTTATATTGGAGGAACTTCTTCCAGCCTTAGGATACCGCCCACTGGTTTTGACACTGTAAAATCTGCTTAATTCAGCTGCTGACTGGAGGAAATAGCAAAGGTGTACCTGCCTAAATACATATTCTTCTGAGAGGGACAAGTTCAAGACAAGCAACAAAAGTCTATTCGTGATGAGGAACACAGTTTTACACAGTGGTACGTGGAACTGGAGTGGAGGAGAATAGTTCAAAGTGGTAATTAAATCTTTCATAAAGCATGTAAAACAGTTTGTGTATATTTGTCTTTTACTAAACAGTCACTGGTAATATTTCATGATACAAAAATGGGGGAACAGAAGAATTTGCATTTTCCTGCATTCTTACCATTGCTGTTATTGACAAGCATATAATGTGGCAGCATGAAATGTTGACCA
>NW_015240784.1:0-613 GCF_001447785.1 Gekko japonicus | reverse complement strand
TTTTTAATGATTAGGGTGTTTATTTCAGTTCTCAGAAGCTCCTGATTTTATCACTTAGTTCTCTAGAGCTGCTGGACTGGGTAATGCTCCTAGTTTTATTTAATGTGAGTATAGCTTATCGATGTGGCTTTCAAACATCTAGATGTGGGACCTATTTTTAAGGTATTCTTATCTTTTGGGATGTGCTTATCAAGTAATTCTGCACTACTTTCCTGTCCCCAGTAGTATCTCTGTGATTCTCAGTTAACACCGAGTTAAGATTTTATTTTTCACATGTAACGTTTATTTATATATTAAGTAACAAGCTGTGTTTTGTCACCCTTCTGTAAAGGCAAAGTCTATTTTCCAGCTTTTTGGGGCTCAAATTTCCCTCTACTGTATACTGTTATTTATTAGGTTGTTGCTGTTTTCAGAATCAAGTGGGACTTCTTCGACTGACTTTGCATTAACCTCGAGAAGAAGACTTTGCTGAATTGCGAGCTGTTTTGTGGAGACTGCAGAACTGCTTAGTAATACCTTAGTAATGTTCAAAATCATCGTTATATTATGCCAAGCTCACTTGCAGAAAGTTTGCTAGTAGTTCTGTGTTGTATAATAGTATCCATTTTAAAAA
>NW_015240783.1:0-613 GCF_001447785.1 Gekko japonicus | reverse complement strand
AGGTGTCTTGGATGCTCTGGGGCTGATGGAAACAGCAGAGTTTTGACCAAAACTTTCTGTTCTCTGTGTCCTTTAAATAGTCATCATTCCCCCTCCGCCTCCATTAAAATGCTAAAAACAGTTCAGGAAGCCCGGTTTTGATCAGCGAAACCACGCAAGGGTTGAAGGATTAAATCCCCTCTTCCTTTCCCAAGGGCCTGCCTGCATGCTCAGTTTGGACAGATTGAAGGGAGATCTACGATCTTTGTCACGTTGGCTGTGGCGCATGCACGCACCCACGCTCACCCACACACTGAGCAATAGAGATTTATGTTTACTTAAAAGGAAGAAAAAAATGATGGGTGGGATAGTTGACTGAACTGTCCGATCCTAGCCCATGTAAATGTACGAGCAACTCCGGAAATAATCTGTACATCCTCAGAGTGGGTTGCCAATTGCCCTCCTCCCCAGGGCTCCTGTGCCTAAACAGCTGACCGGCAAGCAGGAATTCTGCAGATGAAGTTTTCCCAGCATGTAAGGGCCCAAAGAGGAAAGGTTTGACCTGTTAGATTTCTGTCTGTCCCCCAACTGTTAAAGGCATAGGAGGCCTGCTAATGAAAAAAGTGGCATCTCC
>NW_015240782.1:0-613 GCF_001447785.1 Gekko japonicus | reverse complement strand
GAGATAAGCTACTGTGAGTTGTCTTTGTCAAGACTTTGTTAGAGACTTTGAGATGTCAACACAGTACAGTAATATTCCAAGCACTGTGGTAAAGTGGGTTATTGTTTCTACCTTGTTAAGGTGTTCTTACATACACAAGCATTCTTAAGACTGACAAAGTAATCTGCTCTCTCAGGCATTTAGAACAACCTTCAAAGCAATCAGTACCCTACAAGAGGCAAAAAAAAATAATACTTAGGAGCTTCTGGAACTGCAGCAAACAACTGATTTCTGAAGTCTCACAAGGATCCACTATGAGGAACGGGTGTGTCATTTCAGCATCAGTTTAAGTGCCAGAACTTGAAGGAATGCTGATCTGACTTAGCAGCTTTCAGAGAGCAAGGAGGCCCATGGTTCAGCCCCCTTGGGAGTCTGGGTCCGGGCAGTGCCTGGAGGGAAGCGTGCCTAGGATCCCTTCACCTTGAGTTCTCTGGATGAAAGAGGGGATATCAAATCAAATAAATGGTTTAAGTGGCTAGGGGGAACGGACTGCGCTAAGCATGAACTTCAGAAACGTCAATGTAGAGCTAGTGCCATAGCTAAGCGCTAGCACCAGGGCTATTTTTGGGCAGGA
>NW_015240781.1:0-613 GCF_001447785.1 Gekko japonicus | reverse complement strand
CCATGTAAGATATGCAGCTTTACAGGAGCATTCATGCGTCATTTAATCAGAGTATGAGAACTGGCCCCAACTTCAAGAATGGATTCATATAAACAGATTTTAAGCCAAGGGATTTAATCCTCTAAATTCTACTTTGAACTGAAAGACAGAGACACAGCAAGTTTGGCATTCTGTGCATAGATTTGCCTTGAGTGCTGGTGCTGCAACATATCAGCGTTAAACACTGGTCTGTTTTATCATGCCTGAAAATTTTTCCTCCTCGCCTCACTGTGGCTGCCTGCCACCTAGCTAGTGATTGGCGCCTGCGACTGCAAGGGAGAGAGAGAAACCAATGGGAGCATAAGGAACAAGACCAGCATTGATTGAACCAGACAAAAACACAACTGTATGAAATCACACACACACACATGTACACACACATCAATAGCTTGCCCTGCACAGCTGCCCAGTGCAGAGACACCAACAAGTCAGACCAGACATACTTTGTTTATTTTTCTGACATATTCTCCCATAATCTGTTTCAGATTATATTTGCTTCTAAAAATATTGTGATGAAGATCATGGAAATCTACAGGAGCATGCAGATGCACATATACAAAGCTCTCCCCCCCCC
>NW_015240780.1:0-613 GCF_001447785.1 Gekko japonicus | reverse complement strand
TTAACAAAGATTTTAGTAACTGTTGAATTAGGATTTACCAAAGTAGGTATTTGAACTATTTGGACTTGCCAAATGTTTCGATTGCTAACTGCCTTTTAAATTTCCTTTCTGTCTTGCCCTCAGTCTATCCCTTGGTAGTTAATAAAAGTCGACTCTTTTAAAGCAATGGTCTTGTTCTTTTCTGAGAAAATATCCCACTAATCTGCACTCTGGGTGGGTGGGTGTGGTAAGTGCCTTCAAGCCATTTCCAACATATGACGACCCTATGAAAATGTCCTCTAAATGTACATACAGAAAAGCTCATGTCCTAAGAGGCCCAGAGGTCAGGATGCACATGTGAATGGCCAAGTGCATGTGCTCCTCCAGGATCTCAGGGTAATAAAATGCATTCCTCAAACACTGCAGAAAATGTGTGATCCTACTATACTGGAAACATGGGAACCCAACTTCTCTGCAAGGTTGGGCAACAACTATCTTTGGCACTGAAGTAATTTGTGAAGTGCATTATTTTAGCACAACTCCAGGAAAGTGAAATGGAATGGTGAATCTGGCCATTGAGGTTCAATCCCTTTCAAGTGGTTATTAGCTTGGGAAGAAGAAGAAGAGATTGGAT
>NW_015240779.1:0-613 GCF_001447785.1 Gekko japonicus | reverse complement strand
CCTAACCACTACACCAAACTGGCTTTTGGGGCACAGACAAAGTAGGGCTGGCCGGGGTGGGGAGCCTCTTGCGACACGTCCCCCCTCCGCGCAAGAAAAAAAAGGAGGGCTGAATTTAATTTAATTAGCGCGCCCTCACACCCCCTCCTGAAAAAAAATTCCTGGCTGAATTAAATTATGCAAAATGGTTACACACCGCACAATGAGCTATGATGAATAAGGGATATTCTGCATATTCACTCAGCTTATATAATTTATTCAGGATACAACAGTCAGTTTTCCGAAATAAATCTGGCTCCTTGGCATAGAACTTTACATTTCGTCGCACAGAGAGAGAACCTCCCACTCTGGCTCTTCATCATAGGTGGCACCCGATGATTGCTGAGGGACGGGCGGAGAGAGACATCTGCTTCTAGCATCACTTCACGCTGCCATGTGGATTTAAGTCTACCACGCCGATCATTAAGGGCAGAAATCGCTCAGTTTTATATGGACTCAGGATGTGACATTTCAAACGGCCCTAATCTTATGCTTCAGTTGTGCCATTGGCCCACTACGGAGCTCTCGCGCCCCACTGTTGCTATGAAGAAGTTTTACGAGCCCTCTAATCAGC
>NW_015240778.1:0-613 GCF_001447785.1 Gekko japonicus | reverse complement strand
CTGTTTGCGCCATACAAGCGGCGATCTCCTCGCGCTGCTGTTAGCTGAACAGATCCGCAAGGTCCAATTCCTTCTTGGGTAGATATTTCAGAACGAGCTTTCATTGCCAGAAACCCCCTGCTCTCCTCGCTTCCTCGGAGCAGGCTCCAATTCCTCCAACGGCCTCCTCTCCCCCCCACCAAATTTGCAGACCTCGTTTTAATATGGATACCCACCTGCAACCTTGGGGAATGAGATGGGCTGATAACACTTGAAACGAAAACATAGTTGGGTTAAACCACCAGCCGAATTAAAGCCCTTTTCCAGATGGTGGGCTGCATGTTAAGCAAAACTGGCACAAACAGAAAACTAGCTTGCCAGGGTTGGGGGACATTCAGGTTAGCTTTCTCCCTGACATTGTTTTTCTAACGTGTGGGGAATGTTTTCCACCTCTCGGTCCCCTAATCTAAGGCTTGATGTGGCACAGTCCTGAGAAAGCTTAATCCCCTTGATTTTGCAAGCTGTATGAACCGGCCCCTTGTCTAGGGCCACAATACATGATATGACTGATACCTGCCAAGTCACGGGTGTGCTACCCAACTCGCAGTCAGAGGTACATCAGGGGAACTCACCT
>NW_015240777.1:0-613 GCF_001447785.1 Gekko japonicus | reverse complement strand
CTGTGTGCATTTATATCTGTTCCAAAAATTGCAAACCTAGTCAGTGAGGTGACTCACCTCATATTCTCTGTGCCAAGAAACAACAGAGCTCTGTGCTGCCAAGTAAGATTGTAGATAGTAGGGTTGTAACTGAAATTTTGCTTCGAGTAGAAGTTGAAGTTAATGAGAACATTTCTCATCAAGCAAAACATCTGAGGAAACCAACGGAGTTTATACTAAACTAGTGTCATTTCTCATGGGTGGTTTTATATGTCCCCAGAGGGTAAGACATCAGCACTTAAGTTTCTTGCACTACTGAATTCTACTACCATAGTTGCCTACTCAACATCTCACAGTGCCATTTTAAGCAGGTCTACTCCGAATCCTAATCAAGTCTATTCAATTGGGTGTATTCCAAGGAAAGTGTTTTTAGGATTTCACTGTCACACATACCAGTGAAAACGAAACAGTTCATTTTGTCATCCATTTCTTCAAGGAAGAATAGGATTGTTCCATTTCATAAGCACACACATCCAAAATAAAATGCTGGAGGTCCATAAACGGAAGGTTATCTGTTGAGCTTTCCCTATGCTACCCTGGAGATGAAATGATTCTTAACCAGTTGTGTGATATC
>NW_015240776.1:0-613 GCF_001447785.1 Gekko japonicus | reverse complement strand
AGGTGCTTAATGTTTTCGTAGTCCATTTTAGATCTTTCTGTTTTTATCCACTGATTCTTTTGTACTTATCTGCTTGATTGCTTTCAATTGTTATTGCTTTTATAATCTGATTTTTATGTTTTATTTGTTAATGTTAATTTTACTCATCTTTGTTGTTACATTACTATACTTTTAATGTTTTAATTGTTTGTAATTGGAAGGGTGTAAGCTGCCCTCTGCATTTTTAACACGAAGTGCAAAGCACAGGGTTTTTAAAACACAAAATAATAAATGAAATAATGTTCCAAGTCCTACTGCATTAAACCCAGGGTAATGCCATCCACTTTAGTATACTCTGGCTCTAAAGGACACCTCCAACAGTACCAAATTCCAAGAGAAAAGTTACTTCCATGAAGAAAATTCATAATTCTCACACAAAATATGTACTAATTCTACATGTGAGTAAATCAGAGTATAGTATGCAGCAATATGTCTTAGATCCAGTACTATAAAAGCAAATGTATGATCTGTATGCAAGACTATAAAAGCAAATCTAGGAATTTTGTAATGTATGAAGCGGCCATGTCAGAAACCTTGTTTTGAATTTTTTTCATATACAATTTTATTTATTTTC
>NW_015240775.1:0-613 GCF_001447785.1 Gekko japonicus | reverse complement strand
AGAGGGAGCGTTGGTTGTAACCAGGAAATGCCAATCGTCTCATGCCTATCCTGCTACACTTAGGTTCTCACAAAACCAAACTGTTACGCTTTTATGGCTGCCCTGATGAAAGACTGTTCCTCTCCTCTCTCATTCCAGGAAATGAATGGAGTGCTAAAAAACATGCTGTCGGAATGGTTCTCTGCCGGATTCCTAAACTTGGAGAGAGTCACGTGGCAGTCGCCTTGCGAAATCCTTCAGAAGATTAGTGAGTAAGTGCCAAGGAAGGCTGGGTCTCCTGCAGACTTGCACGTACAGATGGCAGGCTAGTATTGCTGTTCTCATGAGAAAATATATGGGGTAAATAAAACTCAGTTCCTTAGCATGAAGTAACAGTTGTTAAATGGATTTTCGACTTCGGTATTAAAATGTAAATTATTCACCCGGCCAACATTGCCTCTTCGCAGCAGTGAAGCTGTGCATCCTGTTAGAAATTGGATGGATATGAAGCGCCGAGTCGGGCCTTATAGAAGGTGCTACTACTTCGCTCACTGTGCGATTCCCAGCGAGCCCTTGATAGTTCTGCACGTGGCGCTTACGGATGAGATCTCCAGCAGCATCCAGGTATGGCCCA
>NW_015240774.1:0-613 GCF_001447785.1 Gekko japonicus | reverse complement strand
GAGTCTGCACTCTTAACCACTGCACCAAATGGGAAGTACCTGAATCCAGGCTTCAAGCGGGCGTGAAGGATGTTCCTGAACTGTTATCAGCTATTCCCCCCCCACACCTCATGAACAGCAAAGTAATACGTCATAGGTGACTGACTGCTTCCAAGCACGCTGTGCTTTTGGTACACAATTTGCCTCATTAAATGTTCCTAAAGTGCAGATGCAGGGTTCTGTAGCCCAATGCATAACATCATGCTGATCTTCCCCATTAATCCCAATTGAATGTTCCCCAATTTGAAAATCTGGGGTTCTGCAGTCTGGTGCATGCCCTTGCAATCATGCTGATGTTTCCCCTTTAACCAAAACAGAGTCCTCCCATTGCCAGGGATGCACATTTTCCCAGATTAAAAGTTTGCCAGTCTGAGCCTGCTGCCCCCCCCCCAAGCATGATCAGATGTGCTGAATGTAAAACTGCTATGACCTAAGAAACATAATTTCTCTATGGCTGCCCGGAGGGTTGATGACAGAGGAAGACCTGTTGCCGAGTCATCACCTGCCACACGGTCAGCCAATGCGAGGCCCAGGAATCATCATGTTGCATTACTGAAGGATGTGGCAGAGTCAC
>NW_015240773.1:0-613 GCF_001447785.1 Gekko japonicus | reverse complement strand
GGGCAAGGATCCAGAGTACAAGTAGTGGCTTTTCATCAATCCCAGGATCTTGTTGACATTGCCTGATAGTTCATTATGTGAGTCCAAAATTTGGGACCTGGTACCAAGCTTCTTCCACTATTAAATTCAAAGATAAATGTATAGCTTCCACAGTGGTGGAGAACTTATTCAAGTATGTGTGATATCTGTTGAAGGACAAGGAATGAAATGAGAATGGGAAGGATGAAGAGTTTGGGCTTCATTGCCTCATCTCCTGTCTCTCCCCCATGACAATTCTTCCTTGTAAGCCTGCCTTTGTAGCCTAGCCATGGTCACTGCCAGCACCCAGCAAGGCTGGATATCTGCTGGACTGACCACAAAGAAGTTTAAAACATTGACTTAGCCGAACCCTGGACATGGTCATTCCCTAATTGAGCTTTCAGAAGAGAAGAGGTTCAAGAAGTTGCTCGGCCGAATGGAAGTGGCTGCTCTCTGAAGGGGTAGAGGAAAGGCCTCTTCCCCCTTTTTTGTGAGTTACCCTCATCCATCCTGAGGCCTCCCTTATAGCAGAGGCTTAATACAAAGGTAGGGAGTGCTGTCCATCGGTCTCACAATACAAGAACTCATGGGCACT
>NW_015240772.1:0-613 GCF_001447785.1 Gekko japonicus | reverse complement strand
AGGAATAAACAGGTTTGGCAACCCTAGAATCTCAGCATTCACTTTTTAAAGATAAAAAGCAAAGCAAAACTTCTGGTGTTCCTGACTGAGGAGGTATAAATGAAAATGTATTGTGGGCATCAGCATGTGGCTCCAGGATTTAGAAGTGGTAGTTGCCGTGTCCTACAATAATTTTTGTCCCTTCCTAACCGAACAGTCCCAATATCATGATTGTATTTCCCGCTGCTCTCTCATATCCATTCCTCTTTGCTCTCTGATGGGGGGGGGGAATCAAATAAAGCAAACAAGCAAAATATCCAGGGCTGCTTTCACACATCCTTGGGTAAAGCACTCTAGATGCACTATAGCAACAATCTGCAACTGGGTTTTCCCATCTGGTCACAATAAAGCAGCCAGAGTAGGGGGGGGAACTGATGCGGGGAAAGAAGTGTCTTTGCATAAGGATTATGGATTTTGCATTGGTTTGAGAGAGTGAGAGATAAACTGGGCAATCCTAAACAATGTTACCCCCTTTTAAGATTATTGCTTTTTGTCCTGCTATCAGCTATTGCAGGGCATGGGGTCTTTACCTGACTAACAATTACCCGAGGTTTGTATTTGTAACTCCTCCTCT
>NW_015240771.1:0-613 GCF_001447785.1 Gekko japonicus | reverse complement strand
GATAAAAACAGCAAAAGGCAGTCAGAAAAAGGAACAGACAGAGTAAAGGACGGGACAGATCAAAAACAATGCGAGGGAGGTGAAAAGACGAGAGGAGGTCATTTACTTCTCTCTTCATCTGTACATGTTAACTTCACAGCACAGACAAAAAAAAAAAAGCTAAAGCAAGAGAAAGTGCAGTAGTCTTGATAAGCAGTACTTTTCTTCACAACCCCTTCTCAAGGGATTGTTTCAACTTGCTATTTTTTGACCTAACAATCCCCGTTTTGATTTTACATGTCCCTGGTGAGAGCCCAAACTGTAGCTTTCCCCCTCCATGCTATTTTAAGCTTCCCAGCACCAAATCTATCCTGCAAAATGTACACATTTTATGTTAATCCACAGAAGTGCTGCTTGTGTAAGGAATGGAACGATTTCCACCATTTTGAATTTGGTTCTTGCTATGTTTGATATTTTCAGCCGGTCCCTTTTGAAAACAAGTAGTTTTTATCCGTTTCAGGCAGGCACTTCATAAAGAGGGGCTCTCTTGGAGGTCTGGAGAAATGAAAAACAGAGACACAAAAGCAGTAGAACAAAGTTCGAGTCCAGCGCCACCTTTATGCCAACAAAGTTT
>NW_015240770.1:0-613 GCF_001447785.1 Gekko japonicus | reverse complement strand
TACTGATGTCATGACATCACTTTCAGCGTGACCTAGAGTAACATCTGTGCATCTGCGTGATGCTGTAGCATTTGCCCCAAATGCTATGGTTTACCATACAACTTTGGCAAATGTGGGGCGGGGAGGACTTTCATCGAAGTCCAGCAACTCTGGTTAAATACAAGATTCTTGGTGGCAACCCCCAAAGAGACGATAACGGTTTACTGGAAAAATAAAAGTTTTGTAGCTATTCATAGTAGAGAACGACATTTAAGCATATAGCCCAATTCAGTGAATGAAAGCAGTCTTCAACAAATGTTGCTGAATTGCATGCAGATATTGCTTTGCAGGTTCATGAACTACACACATAAATCTGATGCACATTCAAATGCACATTGAAATACACATCAAAGTGTGGATGCCATCTGTCCTCATTGCTTTGCCTTTAATAGGATGCATGTTTAAATGAGTATTTAAATGAACATATCAGCCCACATTCTGGCATAAATAGTCATGCACAAACAGGTTTTTGAAGGATGAGTAGACCGGGTCCTGGATGTTAGGCAGAATTGAGAATAATAGGCCAATCTGATTTCCCTGTTTGGAATATTTTGTGTTTATTTTATTTTATTTT
>NW_015240769.1:0-613 GCF_001447785.1 Gekko japonicus | reverse complement strand
ATGCCACAGAACCAGATGAGGGGATCTACCGCTGTACAGATTGCTTCACTACTGGATAGCAGAGCCTGTTGCAACACATCACCATAAAAGGAAAGTGCCTGGTTCCCTACTTTTTAACCAGTAATGGATATAATTTTTCCACAGTGCAAATCTAGAAAGGAAAGGCATATTGGTTATATATTTAATTTTTCAAAGGTTCCTTCCCAACAAATGATGCATTGTAGAAAAGATGAGCTCCTTTGATTCATCAGAATATGCAGCTTAATGATGCAGTAGGACTCATGAAACCTTCAATATGTTTTTTTTAGTTGCCACAAGGCTTGTCTTTGTTTTGAGTGCAGCAGAACAACATGGCAATCCCTCTAAAATGTGTTTTGTGGGGTGTGTGTGCATGTATGAATACTTTTTACCATAGTTTACCAGTATGAATACTCTTTACCAACTGTGAATATGGCTGCCTCCAAATGGAGGATTCGCTCTGGTCTAGCTCTCAGACCGGAGCAAGGTTTTTTGGAGCATCCACACATTGCCTTCCATGGTTTCTCCAAGTGTGCCCCGATGTCACCAAAATCTGCTTCCCTCTCATCTTTCCAGAAAGATCAGAGCTAAAAGA
>NW_015240768.1:0-613 GCF_001447785.1 Gekko japonicus | reverse complement strand
ATAGATGCATCAACAGAGCAATAATCTAATCTAGGCAGGGCTCTGTGCAGTATGCAACAAAAGGCATGGAGCCATGTTGAAAGGTTTGAGCTGTCTATGAAACAAAATGATGTCTTGGAAGTGTACCACTCAAATCTTTGTGCTGCCAGTGAAAAATAACTGCTTTAAATTTGTACATCTTTGCAGATATAAATTTTCTGTTTCATCTATAACACCCACCGAGAATCCCGCCAACACTACTCATTGGTAGATCACTTGGCCAGCATAAAAGACTGAGCCACGATTAAAATATATTTTGTAAACAAGAAATTAATCCAGGCAGAATTTGATAATAATGAAGCTAATTTTGCCAGCCAGCCAGCAAGCTTTTCATTCCACTAATTAAATCCTGCTCTGTCACATAAATACAACTGATTAGCTTACCCACACGTGGTTTTTAACTGCAGACAGCACAGCAGTGATGGAAGCTGCACCTAATCTTTTAAGCCAGGATTTAGAAACAAAAACTGGACATGAGCAAACTGGAGTACTCTAATGTTGTTGGACTCTGGTGCTTCCCTAAGAGACTCTATGCTTCCAGTTTGCAATCATTTCCTTTTCACTTGTAAATAAA
>NW_015240767.1:0-613 GCF_001447785.1 Gekko japonicus | reverse complement strand
TGAATAAAAGAAAGGATTTCAGCAGGCTTCCTTTAAATTAAAATCCCTTCTTTTACTTCATGATTTCAGTGCTAAATGTTTAGCTATTATGGACATGGGTGATATTTGAAATGGTGACTTAAATGCTTATAGCTCATGGTCCTAACCACTGCAGTTATTCAGTTGCATAAGTCTTGCTATGGCTTTTATTTAATCAGAAGAAAACTCATTTGAAGTGCAAACAGTTTGTAGTCAGGCAGGTGATGTGGAGGCAGTTCCACCCCAGGACTATATTGTGCCTATGGTGACTCAGATTCCTCGCATAGGCTGTAATCCTGAAATCACTTTCTACTCAATAAATTAAGACTTGCTTCTGAGTAGACCTGCTTTGGTTTGATTCCACTGTGTCTTTTCATATCAGCATGACTCTCTCTCCCAAAAGAAGTTTCACTGCCATAGAAAGTTATCATATGAAGCACTGTCAGTCATAATAATGTTTTAATAGAGTAGCTACTGCCACTTGTTCTGGGACAACCTCAATAAATAAAAAAGGAAGCCTAGAAATTGCTATTAATTTATGTCTGGCTCCATCAAACATAAAACTTGGGTTCCCAAGTACCTACCTACGATCCGG
>NW_015240766.1:0-613 GCF_001447785.1 Gekko japonicus | reverse complement strand
TAAGCTGGGATAGAGCGATTAATAAATCAGATAAATAAGAATAATGAATAATACAAAAATTCCACCTAGAGTTGCTGGATGCCACCACCAATCCCACCCCTCAGAAAAGACCCACGAGAAAGACATTCCAGTTCAGCTCTTTATTTGGTACTGAAGCACATAGGAGGGGATGCTGAAATTCAGCGCCTGGGAAAGAGGAGGAGAAGGTAGCCGCTGTCTCGGGATGGGGGTGGGGACTCTGCTGCCTGAGGAAAAGGGAACTTTTGAACAGGGACGGAGTCCTAAAGCCGCGAGGGTCTGCCTGAGGATGCAAAGTGGGTCAGGTTCAGAGACGTGGCCCCAGTCCCACAGACCGGTCCTCTGTGGGCGAGCAAAGAGGAAAAAGCACAGCATGGATGACATCCAGCTGGAAGCCACTTTCTTCCTGGCTAAAATCAGCAGCTCAAGAGGTCTTCTTCTCCCACAGCAAAGTGGCCCATCCCTGGGGTGGGGAGAATCACGGCACAGGGGCATGTCTCTCACTGCAGGCCTTGAGCGGTCCCTGTTGAGAGTTCCGGGATGAGCACTGGCAAGATATTCCAGCCTCAACATGAAATATGGTCCCACCCAACTA
>NW_015240765.1:0-613 GCF_001447785.1 Gekko japonicus | reverse complement strand
TCCAATCTCTTCTCTCTTCTTCTTCTAATTGGAGATACCAGATATTGAACCCGGGACCTTCCGCATGAGACGAAGAGGCTCTTCCACCAAGTCACAGCCCCTCGGAGACTCAAAATCTACTCTGCAGCTTTCACACCAGCAGGCAAGAAAGGAAAAAGTTGACGGTATGGCGGAAAGCTACCAATGCATATTTCAGCAGAGGTGCAGTACACCTTTTGAAAAAAAGAAACCTGACAAATCCAATTGATCAAAGATTACAGGTCCCATTTCAACCCGGGTATACGGGTAATAAATAGCAAGCGAAGAAGAAGAAGAAGCAGACGCAGCGTTTTATTAAATAGAATCGTCGGGAGTCAACGTGTCAGCAAAGTTCCATTTCATCTACATCTTCCCCGTCTAAAAAGGACAGGGGAAAGAGGCTCTCGCCCGGTGACTTATGACCGAGGCTAAATCTCAAACGGGCTCAAGTATTCGGGGCCCTGATGGCGGCCAAGAGCAATTATCACAAATGTCCTCCAACAGAAGTCCTAAACGGGACCCTGGGCCGGGGATCGGAATGATGTAAGGAACCGTTCCGGCCGTTAATTTTGCATCCATCCCGGCTGAATGATAA
>NW_015240764.1:0-613 GCF_001447785.1 Gekko japonicus | reverse complement strand
CGAGCCCCCATCCATTTCCTCCCTGCTGATCTGTGAATAAGTGGCAGGGAATGGGGTTGTCAATGCTGGGAGGACTCCCACTATAGCAGGAGACCTGCCCTCCCCCAACTGAATATGGTTCATATTGGACACTGACCTGAACATTCAACGTTTTAATTCATGAAGAATATCAATAGTAGTGGCTACTAGTTCATGAGACTAAGGCATGCATGTCTCTTCTCCTTTGATCACTTGATGACTCACAGTTGAATATGTAAATTGCTCCGTGGATTAGTATTGAGCTCTGTGATTGTTTGCTTTATTTATTAACATTATTTTTTTCCTGCTTTTCCAGACAAAATCCTGTTCAAAGCAGCATACAAAATAATCGAACTCCAGTAAAACTGATACAGTTAAAATGAACAACGTAATACTAGAGAAGCAGCAGCAGACGATCTGTTTATTGCAATACAACAATGTTTGAAAAAGCTAACCAAGAAAAACCAAGAAACTACATCAAAGGATGCTGAGATTTAAAAATAAACACCATAAGAATTAATTCTCCGGTGTGTAAATGCTACCAGTTATCATGCCTGGGCCCCACCACCAAGAAGGCCCTATTACTAGTCACCTT
>NW_015240763.1:0-613 GCF_001447785.1 Gekko japonicus | reverse complement strand
ATGTCTCTGTTTTCCTGTGCAAAATGTTGGCCGGTATGGATCACGATCCAACACTCCTCTATCCGTCTTTCAGCAATGCCATAGAAACCGAATCTTATTCTCAGTCGCTCCCCTCCTCTCCCCTCTCCCTGCGAAAATTTGCAGAATGTCCTGTACTTCCATTTGTATTTTTAAAGCAATTAAAGACAGAAAAGAAATGCGGTGTTTTCACACACACGCACCCAACCAACCACAGAGGGTGAGAAATGAAACTTCATTCCTCATTCCGTCCCCGGATTTCCGTAATGTATTTGCACTGAGTTCCACTAATACCGAGTCAACAGTGATGTTTGTCTTCTGGTGTACCTTTGTTTGTCCACTTTGCTCTTCTGAGTTTTCCAGCCCCGTCTTCTCCCTGCAGCCCAGCAAAATCTTTATGCACCTGACAGCCAACAAACTAAACCTAGAAAGTAGCAAAAACAGGTATTTGCACTTTGTGGTGACCAAATTGCCTCGAGAGAACAAAAGACCTGAGCTAGAGATGAAAGGTGTTTACTAACCTTTGCAACCAAGCCTGAATGTCTCCCATGGAGTCCCTGAGCTCCAAATTCTCTGGTTTTGTTTCCAAAGGGGG
>NW_015240762.1:0-613 GCF_001447785.1 Gekko japonicus | reverse complement strand
TCTAGGGTTTCAGCTTTTTTCTCCCCACCCCAGCATCGTTGTCTGAAATCCTTTAACTCGGTGGAACTGCCGTCTTCCTCCTATGCATTTTATAAACATTTAGAACATTGATTATGTTGATGAAAATCAGTTCTTCAGAGATGGATTGCTTTCCCCACTGAATCACTCACTCCAAGAGCATCCAGTTAGGTACGGTGGATCTGTTTCTCGGATAACCATGAATAGTGAAATCTGCAGACACTTCCTTTTAGTAGCAAAACAACTCTCTTTTTTTGCAAAGTTCATCAGTGCAGTGGTCACAATGATGTCATGGTAACAGGCTGGAGGCCATGTCATGTGATCAAGACCATGAATAAGTGAAATCGCAAATCAAAACCTGTGAATGGCAAGGTTTTACTGTATTAAAAAAATAGCAAGGCTACCCTACCTACTTCATAATTCCACTGCAGGTTGCATGCTTCCGTATCTAGTACTGAAGCATATATCTCCATATGTGTAAGAAACTATTTTCCCAAAGCAGGGTTGTCTCCTTTCCTCTGGTGTGAAGAAACAAGAAATCACAACTGCTGGATTCCCAATAGCACATTTATGGCTTGTACAGAAAAGTGTTGTT
>NW_015240761.1:0-613 GCF_001447785.1 Gekko japonicus | reverse complement strand
ATCCAACACTAACTTCTCTTATGTTCTTAGTTTTAACTTTTCTTCCCATTTCTCTTCACCTCATTCAGTTCCTTAACACAGAGATCAATTGTACATTTTTTCAACAATGAAATTATGGAAATAGCTCCTTTCAGCTTAATCAGAATGACTATGCTGTAGAATGTGGTGAAGTTCTGCTGCCATTCCCTCCCACAATGCTAAAATGAAAGAAAATTGAGAATAGATTATCCTTTGACATAGGACACTTGATAAACACAGAACACTGTGCTTTGGTTCTGTTTAACTGAGCTGAAGTCAAGAACAACAATTAGAATGGCTTGCCACCTTTTACTGAGGGAATCAAAAGCAGTGTGTAGTTTCTCCTGTGCAGACTTGTCTAGGCTCACAGTGAAAAGAAAAATATATTTTCGTCTATGCACAAACTGCCTTGCCATTACCGCAGAGGAAGAGAAAAACTTAAATCTGAAATGTTGTGATAGTTTGATACTTCGAATTCTGAATGGTACTATTTATCTGGCTAGGTATATATCTGGTGGCACTGAAACTTCTGCAAATGTTCTGAACCATTAAATTTCTGCATATGATTTCAAAACCTAAAAATTCTTACACATGG
>NW_015240760.1:0-613 GCF_001447785.1 Gekko japonicus | reverse complement strand
TTTTTGTGTTAAGCTGCTGCTTGTGATCTTATTTGGTGCTGTGCTGTAAAAGATACTGTCGTGAGCTGCCTTGGGGCACTGAGTGCCAAGAGATGATTTCAAAATATTTAAAGAAGTAAATGCATTTGCCAGCAATAGAAATGCAAGAGCAAAAACAAATACAAGAGCGGAGATCTTCCCAGCCATTCTCTTAAGGCTTCTTTGTCAACATCTTGGATAGAATGGTCCAACATACAAAAATATTGAGTTTTTATTGGCAATTATGGGCAGGTTGATGTGGAAAAGGTAGCATCTAGCTAAAAGGTCAAGACAGATCTTTACAGACAGTGATATAATGGTGTCTAAAAACATCCTGGTTTGGTAAAATACTTGAATATATTTGTTTACTTATATATCCGTATCGTGTCCATCTGTTTTGTTGCAACTATATATTCAATTTGTTATGACCCTTGGCTGAGATAATAAATCCATTACTTGCATACTTCTCTAAATGTTCAATGATGACAAACCCTAACATAGGCACTGGCCTACCAAAAAGTTGCTTTCAGTTCACCATTTAGAAGACTGTGCATCTCTTGCAGGTAAGCTATGCTTAATTACAAAATGAGGCACT
>NW_015240759.1:0-613 GCF_001447785.1 Gekko japonicus | reverse complement strand
GCCCTGGAGGTATGAATGGAGAAGTGATGGGCGAGAGAAGAACAGTCATTTACGAATTTGTCTGTTCCAGCAGTTGCTCATTCCTCAGCTGTCAAAGATGACATGCCCATCTTTCCAATTTGGAACATGCGCGGAAGAGTCTGGAGCTTCTTTTTCCCCACCAATACTGACAAAAAGGCAACCTTCTTCCAGAAGCTATTTTACTGTGCAGTCCTTCAATGGCCTTAGAAGGCTCTGCTTAGAATTGCAGTCTTTCACAGTCTGTGACCTTTTTTGGTATTTATGAAGGGTAAGGTAGAGGATATCCTCTGGCATGAGTCTTCAAAACGGCCAGAAAAGGAGCTGGGATTTTTTATTTACATCTTTGTGCTTTAAAATAGCATTAACTTGCAGCCTGCATTGAGAAGGTTCACACTACCAGTGCATTCCCCTCTCGATATCCAATTCGAACAATGAATCAGGACTTTTTTTTAATCTTTGAGAATATAATGTTGCAGCCATGACTGGAAGAACCAGATTTTTGAAATAACTCTGGATAATAAAAAGGTAGACACACTTGAAGAACAGATTATATCTGGTCTTAGATAAGACTATAAGAAGAGCCCTGCTGGAT
>NW_015240758.1:0-613 GCF_001447785.1 Gekko japonicus | reverse complement strand
GGAGTGGTGGCCATCCTCATGAATGACCTTCGCATTGGCCAGTCTACTGACCCCCACTATCAACTAGAATTAAAAAAAAAATAACCTTGGCGAATGACATACAACTGAACTTTTCTGTCGATTGATCTCTTATTACCAGCATACACCATTAGTTTTGCCAGTTCTCTAGATGTGTGGACAGTGGAATAGGAAACAGTCTGGGAGCAGTGGTACCTGGCAGGTTGGGGTGGTGGTGGTTGTGGAGCACGGAGTCGTGGGGAGTGTAACCTGGTGTGTTTTGCTGGGAGCAGAAGATTATGAGTCTGGTAGTACGTGGTGAGTCAGAAATGGAACCTGTGGGGCAGAAGGTGGAGTCCGTAGCAGATGTTCAAGCCAAACATTACTGTTCACGCTCAACTTTATAACAGTTGATTGTTCAATGTGATATCTGTAACCCTTCCTCGTATTCTAGCAGGGTAATGAAGTACAGAGAGGGGGCCTTGGGAAATACCTTACCCTTTTATTTCTGGGCCCTTTAGAAGCCCCTTTGCCTGGTAAACTGAAGAGGTAGGGATTTTGCCCAACAAAGCTTTTGATTGTGGCTTTCTCCACCTCCTGTGGCAGCCGTTTTGTG
>NW_015240757.1:0-613 GCF_001447785.1 Gekko japonicus | reverse complement strand
GTGTATTGGGGCTGTCTGTCTAGATTCATCCTGGTACCCAGGTTAGCCAGCTGCTGCCTCCTTTCTCTCCTCCACATAATTGGTTTGGTCAGCTACTTCATCCTGTCTCTAGGTGTATGTTTTTGTCCCTCACTTCTTCCAAGGAGTTCGGGATAGTACACTTGATTTATTCCTCCCTAATTTATCTCCACAACAATTTTTGAGGTAGGTTAAAGACTAGCTCAAAGTCTACCAGTGATCTGAATGAGAGAGTGGGGATTTGAAGCCAGACATTTCCTTCTACCACTCATTCAATCTTCCCTTCCTTTCACCTTTCCCAGGCTTTCCCATTTGCCTGTTTCCTCAGTCTTCCACTTGCACTCTCCCCAGCTTCCAACCCATCCCCTCACTTGCTCAGGGTCTTCTTCTCCACCCACTGGCCTGCCAGCTCAGTCATCACTCCCCCTCCTGCCCGCCGACTAACCTCTCCACTCCACCTAAAATAGGAAAGGGGAGAAGAAGCATGAGGGTGGCTCCAGTTTCCCTTCCGTATCTGCTCAATGTGGCCATAGCCACCATATTTTTGTGTAGCATTGTGGGTTGTTGCTTGAATTTTGTTGGATTGTGGCTTTTT
>NW_015240756.1:0-613 GCF_001447785.1 Gekko japonicus | reverse complement strand
AATTGCCAGTCTGAACTCGGCCAAAGTGTGAACAGCAGCAGCAGCACATGCTACATGGTCCTTGAAAGGATGAAAGAAATAAGGATTCAGAGACGCAAAAAGGTAAAAGTAATGACAGCCGTTTAAACTGCTATATATGCAAGTGTAACTTTTAGACTGCTTTCTGTGGGTAGTTCAGTTGGAGAATGACAAGAGATTATCTGAGCATCTTAGAGCTGGCTTACACATGGGAGTAATCATTTGATGGTGTAATATCAAGTGATGACTTGTAAGTGTGATTGAGCCATCATTACACGAATACAATTTCCATCACTTCATATTGAATGCCTGCTTCAAACATAATGGTTTTCAAGTGAGTCAGCTGATATATCCAGCAGAGACGGTAATAGAATGATACATAAGCAAGTGAGAGCCAAACAGTCCTGTGAGTCTACTTATAGCTGTCCCAAAGAGTGTAGGTACAATGGCCCATAACAGTAAGCAGTGACTTTTTGATCTGTACTGGACCCTGTGCTAGGATCACTGGCCCTGGCGGGATGGAGCATTTTGGGAGGAGCAATAGAACAGAGTCTAGCCTGATAGCTCAGGCTAGCCTGATTGTGTCAGATCTCAG
>NW_015240755.1:0-613 GCF_001447785.1 Gekko japonicus | reverse complement strand
CCTCTTTAATAAACAAGCAGTATGCATAGATAAGGGTAGTGACAGGACGCTTTATTTTATGTGGCTAGGAAAACATGAATGCTTGAGAGCATCTGGTGCTCTCATTGTCATTTCCACAGTGTACTTTGGCAGATGATGTACAGAGTTTAATTCTAGTGGCAGTGCTGTATTTGTTTGGTTATTTCTACTCATTTATTTGATGGAATTTTTAGTCTGCTATTTTTTTTTGTCTACGAAGCATAACATATAAAATAAAATCAATAAAGTCAGACTCAATCTACTCAATAGATCAGAAGACCAGCAGGCAAAGATTCAAACCTCAGTCTCAGGCAATAAGGATTCTTATTTTCAAATGGCTGATGCTGGAATAAGAATATTTTTAACTGCCTCTGAATGGAAGCAAGTGTTGAAACCGAGTGAATCCTCCTTAGGGAGGGCATGGTACAATACTGGTGACCCAATTAAAAGAAAATCTTCCAATTGCAGATACCAGTATTTGCTGCCTCAAATGGTGGTAACCCGACCAGATTAGCAAATCTTAAAATGTGGTAGAGCTGATATGAGAGGTGGGTCTGTAACTTTAGGGACTAGGCTGTAGCTCACTGGGACAGCA
>NW_015240754.1:0-613 GCF_001447785.1 Gekko japonicus | reverse complement strand
TAAATTGTCATTTTAATGGTTGTTTTAATTGTATTACACTAAGATTGCTGTAGACCACCTTGAGCCCACCCGTGGGGAGGGCGATATATAAATCAAAGAAATCAAATAAACCAAATAAATAAATACTCTCACTATCAGTGCTACTAGCAATAGTTGCACCAGCATTGTAGAAATACATGACTGGGAGAAACACATGTGTATACAATTGATCACACAGGTACATTTCTCAGGGAGGTGAAGATGGCTGCAGCTCCCTGTTAAGCATATAGTCAATGGCCAACCAAGGTTTGGTTGCATGCAAATTCTCATGACTATTTTAGCTCTTGGGGGGGTTGTTTTAATGGTAGTCTTCCAAAGGATATGTGATATGTTGTTGATTTATTATCGGAAATAGCATTGAGCTGTGAAGGAAAGTCAATAGCAATATTTTAAAATGATTATTTCCTTTCTGCTTACAACCCTTTCAGCAATTGTTCAGCAATGTCTTATATAAACAGCACATAGCTCTTGCTGTGTTTCTGTCTGTAAATTAGTTCTGCCTCTACTACTGGTAGACCAATGGTTAGTTACTGCTTCTTTCAGTCCTGCTTTTGCAACAAACCAGATAGAATGC
>NW_015240753.1:0-613 GCF_001447785.1 Gekko japonicus | reverse complement strand
CACTCCCCCCCCCCCCCCCCCGGTGAAAGCCTCAGGACTGAGATGTTCCTATGGAAGGAGGCTGTCTTGCTGGTCCACTGCACCAGTCTCGTTTTATAGCTGTGGAGGTGACCAAAGGGCATTTCCCTCTGGACCAAGAGATACACAGGAAGCCACTGTAGTGCAGGGGGGGAGGGATGAAGGAATTGGTTTAATGCACTTTTTGCAGCCAATCCCTGTTTAATATCTGAGCCGAAAAATTCTTAGTAACCTTGAAGCATCAGATAAGTCTCTGGGGCAGTCACATGTAGAGCGTATTGTGCTAATCAATTTGAGAGGTTAAATATAGAGGAAAGCAGACCGAACAGTTTCAAGAAATTGCTGTAATCGAGATTACTTTGAAGATGGGGAAATGGACCTCATTCTTCCTTTTCTCGTCTCCAGGACATGCCCTTCACCTGTGAAGGCATCACCCCTGATATCATCATCAACCCCCACGCCATCCCTTCACGTATGACCATTGGTCACTTGATCGAGTGCCTGCAAGGGAAGGTAAGGACATGTGGCTGCTTGTATGGAGAACATCATTTGAGTATCTCCAGCTTCCTCACCTGTGGGGTTCAGCACCAGGACC
>NW_015240752.1:0-613 GCF_001447785.1 Gekko japonicus | reverse complement strand
TTGTGTCTCATGTGAAAGCAGTCTTTGAGTGGGGAAGCAGGATTACAAGCTGTTACACTCTATGGTACTGGGTATGCCAAGGGTGAGGTTATATGCAGTGGCCTGACATGGGGTGCATGAAGGTGTGGGAGTCCTTCTCGCTTACCCTTTTCTCGTACATGCTCAAGGGAGGAAAGGTTTGTGTTTTCAGGGGCGCTGCTGAGCCAGCCTCTTCCCCTGAAGCTTTGAGGGTAGGAAATGAAACTTCCATCCTTGGGCCACTCTTCCCTGCTGCAGGGGCTTCCAAGATGCAAGCGAGCCAGGGAGCAGCGTTGCTCACCCTTGCCCTGTGGGCACTCTGTTCGCCAGCACTGAGCACGGAAGGCAAACGGAAGCTCCAAATCGGAGTCAAGAAGCGGGTGGACAATTGCCCCATCAAGTCCCGAAAGGGAGATGTGCTCCACATGCACTACACAGTGAGTACTGCAGGTGGGGAGGGTGCTGGTTACCCGTTACTTGGGCATTGGGAATATTTCCCAGAGGCAGGTGTGGGTCTCTGAGGCAGGCGTGGGTCTGTGTTTGAGAGAACATAAGAAAAGCCTTGTTCGATCAGACCAGAGGTCCATCTAGTCCA
>NW_015240751.1:0-613 GCF_001447785.1 Gekko japonicus | reverse complement strand
CTTTTTCTACGAAACGACCCCTGCTGTGTCTGCTGTGTCATGTTTGCTTTGAACCTGAGATGCCATGTGAGGGTATAAGGTACTGTGTAGTAAACATCTTGAATATTTCATGGGAGGATTACTTCTTTGTATACAACTTCTTGTTCAACAGGTAATGCTTATAATTTTTAAAAGCAGTTTCTTGATTATGCTCTGAATAAATGTACAAATTGTTTATTGTGGACAAAGGCTAGTGCATGAGACTCCCAGAGGCATACATGGACTATCTACTGTCAGGGGTCTGTGTGTTGGGGGAAGTGGTCTCTCTGCTGCAACATTGTTTCTAAGTGTTGCATTTCATTCTCCATATGACTGAATGGCAGCCATTGGCGTATGTGAGAAAACAAACCAATAAACACTTTACTTTGGTACATTGTTGGAATGAGAGCTACTGAAATGTTCCTAACACCTGGTATCTGAGGTGAGGTATTGCCTCTTTAAACTAGCCCTGTTTATCCTGAATGTACATGCACAAATTTATATGAAATAGCCAATGCCTGTTCATTTTGCAAATTAAATTGTGGATCAGTACCTGGATTAACATGGGCTATGTATCATATGCTCAGCTGTACAT
>NW_015240750.1:0-613 GCF_001447785.1 Gekko japonicus | reverse complement strand
AAAAAAATACTGAAGGGGGATATTTATTGATGGCTGAAAGAGACAATTCCCTGTTGTAATAGAGAACTGTAGCTGTTTTTGGTGCTGAAGGAAAGCCAAAATAGTTGGCTGATTAAAATAGCAGCAGCAGAGGAATTGGCGCCAGAACACAAATATTTCTGGCAAAAACAGCCCATGCCTCTGTGGGTCTGAGAAATATCTAACTGTCCCCATGTTTTAGAGAGCCCTATCATGTCCTTGAACCATATGGACAGTCCATTTGATTACTGGCCATGTTGATATGGCTCCGGGTGGTGACAAAATGATGGTTATTTTGCTTGACTTAAAATTAAATAAATAAAAGCCTTTTACAAGATAGCTGCTACACAATGCAAGGGCCTCGCTGCACCCTAGGCAGAAGATGGCGTGTAAATCTGAAAGCTGAGTTGCCTCCCTATCTCACGTAGTTCAACTGAAATATACAGAATGACAGAAATAACTCTAACAATAACTTGTGCTCCTACAGGAGGCCTCATGCATGCCTCCTAAGTCATTGGGGTTGTACTAGTCATGACCTAGGCTACCGTCCAAAGAACACTTTCCAAGGACAGCTGCTTAGGATTCTTTCACTAGC
>NW_015240749.1:0-613 GCF_001447785.1 Gekko japonicus | reverse complement strand
TAAGTAAATCCCATATTATTCAATATAGCTATAGCAGGAGATTTCCTGGAATAACTCCCCCCATTGCCTGCAATGGGTTCACAGGCCAGCAGAGGAAAAGTGTGGGGAGGGCTTTATGGCATTGCTCCAATGCTTAACCCCCACCTCTGGCATAAAACTGGAAAGGATGTCTTTCTGCAGAGGTGATGCTCTAGGTTTAGCCCAACTGTATGGTCCAACCACAGAGCTGGTGCAGAGTCTTAGGGTGCCATCTTAGTGAGATTACATCACTTCCAGCTTTGCACTGGGAGTGATATCACATGTCAGTGTAATCCCTGGGAGCCTGTCCCTGTCCTCCAGGGCTGCAGCTGGCAACCATAGGTTTACTCCCAAGGAAGTGACCTTACAATTGCAGCCCGGGGGGCTGACTAGACAGAAGGTTTTGTTGAGGAGAATTCAGAAAGATTTAGTGGAAAAACTGGCTGAATTCAACCCACAGTTATGGGGTTAATTAACATTGGGGGTTGTTTGGGAAACTCCATGGCTGTCATTATCAGATGTGCATAGCTCTCATCAGCATACAAGTATACAAACCTCTCCATGTTTTCAGTAATACTGTAAAAGAAGGGCTAGT
>NW_015240748.1:0-613 GCF_001447785.1 Gekko japonicus | reverse complement strand
CATGGGCCATATGTTTGACACCCCTGCAACAGAGAATTCACAACAGTGAGTCCACAATGGGGAATTTCCCCCATGGGGTAGAAACTTGTGTTTATCTGTTGTGGCACTGATGAGACTAGCTTGCATACTGATTATTATGTGTGTTGTGTTGGAAGTATACATCACTGTGAGAACAGGGCCAATAAGACCATTAAATCTAGGGACTAAAATTACCCAACCGCAACACTGACCTCTTGCGCCATAGGATGAGACACCTGGGGCCATACAGGATCTCTTGATATTTTGTGTAAGACATTTCTGACAGAGGTTAATCCTCTTCCCTAAAGTTTCTCCCAATACCGCTATCAGCCTCAGGGCCAAAATACATGTTATGAGTCACACAAAGTGGGTCATTGGCACATGGAGCAGAGGAAGGGGCAAGCAGGTCCATTGCAGCTGTTTCCGATGGCAAAAATGCCGCAGAAGGGAAGGCGGAAAGCCCACCTTCCCCCATGCAGCATTTGGAGCTGTGCAGAGAAACAGAGAGGTTTTTATAGGTTAGTCCCTGTGTGAGCATGTGAATGAAGTTATTTTGGGCACCTATGATGCAACTCGTGTCACATATAATATGTAC
>NW_015240747.1:0-614 GCF_001447785.1 Gekko japonicus | reverse complement strand
AGCTTAGAGGGAACACTGCCTGGTACCTTCATGGGGCTGGTGCATTTTTGTTAAATTTCAGGCCCAGGTTGCAGGCATTTGTTGTACTGGATGATGTAACGTATTCAGTGAGCTGCCTATTGAACGCATGGTGCTGTGAAACATCCAATTGAATTGCCATGTTGAGCTCCGTCCTGGGCTAGATCCAAATACATCCAATCAGGTTACTAGCCCAGGAACTAACATCCAATCACTTCACAGCAAGCTCCCTGAGCGGGAACGCTCGTGATTGGTCTTTATTGGTACAACCTCATTGGGTGGTAATTGTACAGTGGGCGTGGCTATATTAGCCGGGAATGTTTTAAAGCAGGACTTCTGCAATGGAAAAGCTGAACCGTTCTGTTCTGGCTATTTGATGTTGATCCCTGTTGGAGTTGTGTTCGAGTTGGAGAATAAAGTTGTGTTCTTGCTGAATCACTCTCTGACTGCTTTCTTAAGCGAGCAACTTAACAAATGAGGCCCCCCGCTCCCATTTGTTGATCTGTCGGCTCTTTTGAGCCATTGTTCAATATGCTGCAACTTTTAACGAGGGCTAGTTTTAGATCTTTAGCTGTTGTAGGTTTTCCGGGCTGTGT
>NW_015240746.1:0-613 GCF_001447785.1 Gekko japonicus | reverse complement strand
TTAACCACTGCACCAAACTGGCTCAGGATCACGAGACTCCTTCAATTCCCCCAAATTCCAGCTCCTGATCCCCAGCGCTATTGCCCTGCTCTGGTTTTTGATGTTTTCATTTGTCTGTTAATAGAAAAGCCAGAGTTCTTAAAAACACAGGCTTCTGTTCTTATAAGAAGTCAGCAAGTTGACCTATTATGATGTATCAGTTAAACTTGCCGGGCTGCCTTATTAGAAGGACGGAAACAAAATCCTTCTCGTTTAAAAAAGAAGTGTCTTAACGCCAGCTTTATAGCTCTAAAATTAATTCACTGAAGAGTGACTGTAAAGGATGACCTAGTTTCAGTGTCTGTTTTGCTGTACTAAGTAGTTTGCTGAGAAAGCATACATCATAAGTTACTGTGGCAGGACTTTATTGGCTCCTGCCGCCTCCCCCCAATAGATAACTTGGCATCACTGTTGAAACTAAAAAAGATCTTAAGAAAATACATCCAGGCATCACTGTTTTCACATCTCCCCCCTTCCCTTAATAATTTTTGTCCTGATCCTTCCTTTTGTCTGTTGAGCCTTAGTACAATCCTGGGTGAGCGGAATGTACCCTAGAACATACTCAGCACTCATT
>NW_015240745.1:0-613 GCF_001447785.1 Gekko japonicus | reverse complement strand
CACACTCTGCAGACAACCAGGCAATTGCATGAAGAAAATGTGTGTGTAGGTGGGGGAATGCATTCATGCCTTGTCTCCCTCCAGGGAGGGTGATTCAACACACCGAGTGGGGTGTTGGGGGTGGTGTGGGATCACCTGTACCAGGCTAGTATGGGGATTCATTCCTCTCCTTGAGCCAGCAAACAGCTTTCTGGACATTTCTTCTTGTGAAACCTCTTGGCCATGCCTGCTTTCTGTTTGTTGCAGAGCTGTAGTCAAGAAAAATGTTGAACGGCTGATTCCATCTTGTTAAAGATAATGTCAAAAACCACCAGTTCTTGCAGTTATATGACCTTCTTAAATACAGAACCAGCATCCTATTAGTGATAGTAGAAATTGGGAGCCTGCTGTAAGAAAATTGATACGAATCCAGAAATAGCTTAGGTTATCTAAAGATCTTCCTGTGTCTTTATGGCCTGACAGGAGGTATTGGTAAGGGGCAGGGGCAGAATTAGGGTTAGGGATGGATTCAATCAAGCAATGAACTCAATGGAATGACTTAGAGCAAAGTTACCTCTCTTGAGCCATCTTCCTCATCTATCTCTCATCACGAGAGCCAGTTTGGTGTAGTGGT
>NW_015240744.1:0-613 GCF_001447785.1 Gekko japonicus | reverse complement strand
AATCATAGCCTGTTCTACATGGAGTGCCACCACTGGAAGAAGTTCCATTGTTGGGAAGGGGGCAGTAACATGGAAACCAGTTCTAACGTTCTCTAAGAAGGGCCAGTTTCGAGAATCATTGTTCAGCTACACAAAACAATTACACACACACCCAATTTATATTGGTTCATCTATCATGATTTTCGTAAGGCTGACCAAGGAATGTGCAATAATCAGCATTCTGGCTGAAACTGGAAATTACTCTTACCACAGTGTAATTTCATTGTGGCATAGTGTTTTCATCTCTGTACAGTTAGGAATGTGCCCGGTTTCTCATTATAAGTTCCATCTTCACACTTTCTCCAAGCATCAGTAAAACTAATTCTATTCATTTGAAGTCGCACTAACTTCCTTCTGCCTAGAAGGAAAGAATTTGATGAAACCTGCTGTGGCATTGCCACCTATTCAGCAAAGTGTAAGGAGCTGTTGGGAGATGTCAGTGGATGGGTGGATTGGGTAGCTCCAGGATTTGGAATTGGATTCCTTAAATTGGAAGAACTGGGGCATGAAAAATAGGAGCTCATTCACAGAGCCTCCAGCCTTCTTGGGTGCTCCATGCCCTAATGCAACCCTA
>NW_015240743.1:0-613 GCF_001447785.1 Gekko japonicus | reverse complement strand
GTATTCACTGGAAATGATATCAGGCCACCAACACAGCACCATTTTTAACAAACTGTCCGCCTGATCTCAGTGAGCTGAAGCACAATGAAAGGGGTGGAAGAGAGTATCTAGCTGAAGCAGGATTTTAGCATAACTGGTACTGAACTTGTTCATAAGACAGGGCATTGTTGTCCAATTAAACTGGGGAAGGCAGCCCATCTCTTTCACCAAGGTGGCAGTAAAAAGAAGTACTGCTTCACATGGCATGGTTTTCTTATGGAACTAAGTGCCAGAAGGCATGGTAATAGTCATTCTTATATGGCTTTTAAAATGGTTAGTCAAATGTATTACATTTTTCTCTCTTGGAGGAACTCAGAGAAACATACATAATGGCAAATGTGATGACAAATGAAGATGGTATTTCTGTCAATCACCTTTTCAGGAAATATATAGCTGTGCAGTGATAAGGATACAAGACTGACAATAGCCCGCTTCTCAAAATACAGTGACTGCATGTACAATCTGTGTACAGCATACACTTCATCATTCTTTGGATGTGCGTTGAACAATTTTCATGTTGCACTCAACTCATGTACTGCTGAACATGTGATACAAAGCCCACATTTATCCAGGT
>NW_015240742.1:0-613 GCF_001447785.1 Gekko japonicus | reverse complement strand
ATGGGGCAGGAGGGAGCTGTTCTGCAGTTGCTGAGTGCATGTTTTCGTTACTGAGGCATCTCTGGGAAAGTGCAGCTAAAGGTTGGGAATATTTAAGTCCAGTTTTAAGATTCTCTACTGTGATGTAGCTTTACGATCACATTAGTGCATCTCACTGCTGTTCAGACACGTGTGTGTGATGAAAACTGTGATTCTGCAAGTTCATACAAAGAAGGTCATTCTGTGCCACTAAGTTACAGTCCCTCCTGCTCATAGTGCCAAGTGTGTTTTGAAGTACACTGACCGTCAGTGGAGGCCATGAGGTTATGGGCAAGGTGAATGCAGGACTGTTCTAAAGTCTTTCCCTTTGAATACTAGGTCCTCTCGGAGATCCTGGGATACCGGGTACCCCAGGCCCTAGGGGCGATGAAGGGACCATAGGCTTACCAGGTCCTCCTGGCCAACATGGATTTCCTGCCCCAGTTACAGGTAAGAGAGTTTCCATTACCTCTAAAAGCCAAAAAGCTGCATATTAGATGTTGTGATGAGAGTTGAAGACGCTGAATAGAAAGGCAGAGATTTTACAACTCTTGTGGTAGGGTTGTTAGAAGCCTGTAATGCGCTGGATGGTGTT
>NW_015240741.1:0-613 GCF_001447785.1 Gekko japonicus | reverse complement strand
AAAAAGACGAAGAGGAAGACAGAAAGGTCTCGGCTCAATTTATATTGACAGAAAGAGCTACCTGCTCTACTGTAAATGAAATCTTTCAAGCAGATATCCCTCACTGATATATGTCTTGCCGGGGCCACAGAGGGGAGGTGATGAAAGTGTAGCATATATCTTTGGGAATTCTCATTAATGAGGTGGCGTAGTTATCGATTTACCTTTTATGGGGTTTCAGATAAGGGAAAGCAAAACAAAAACAAAAAGCCAAAAAGACCTCTCAGCTGAAGTAATGGAACTGTATACAACTTTTGGGAAAGGTATGGGGGAGGGGAAACGGAACAAATAACTATATCACGTTAAGCTTTTTGCAGGTTTGGCCTTGCTCCTTTGTTCCCCAATGTGTTTTGAGTTGAGAACTTTTTTATTCATTTCCAGAAGTTTTGTATCTGCTTTCTTTCACTTCTGAGCCGTGAACACACAGCATTATTTAAACAACTGGATGATGTCCTGACTTGGCTAACAGATACTAATGGAACTGTCATCTGTGAGTTTGTCTAAGCCCCCTTTCCACATCGAGGACAGTCCTTTAGGTGGCAGTAAAAAGGTAAAGGTTCCCTTATTCGAAAGC
>NW_015240740.1:0-613 GCF_001447785.1 Gekko japonicus | reverse complement strand
CACATGTGTCTCTTTGACATTCCACCTGTTGCTCTTGTCAGCACCATTCCCTAATGTGGCGCCTGCTCTGTGGGCAGGAATCTTGCCCAGTGGCACTTGTGATTGATAGTTGGATCTCACCTTGAAACAGTCCCCACTGGAGGGATGGGTGAGCCTCCCTGAGGTGTAGGCCTCGTTCCAAGGGCGGAAGTAAATGGGGCCTTTTATGGTTGATGGTAGTTGTGAATGTGACTCTCTGTGAACTGTGGCATGAGTACCATGGATTTAACTGTGATGGGGCCTCTGTTATTGAAAATACAAGTGCACCACTGAAAACTGATACAATTTAAAGGCTTTTGAGGGTTTACCCAGAGAACTGCATAGACTTGTTATGCCATTGTCAAAAATCATAGTGTCAGAAGATCTTGAAATCTTTGGACTAGATCCTATGATCTGTGAGTTATACAGGGCATATGTTAAACAAAGTAAGGTCAGGAAGCCATCAGTAACATCACCCAGGACTGTAGAGAGGTACTTAAGGCAAAACATAGTCTTCTGCACCCACCACAAAAGTTGTCAGTAGAGAACACAGAGTAGGAGTCCAGTCTTTTTTTGAGCCTGTGGGCACCTTTGG
>NW_015240739.1:0-613 GCF_001447785.1 Gekko japonicus | reverse complement strand
AACATTGGTAGTCGGTCGCCTGCGAGGCTCCAAGTTGGTGAATGGCATTAAATATTAACCTGATAAAATTTAGCGCGATGAAAAATTTATAAACAACGGCCGAGAACTTGCCACTTAGGCGAGGGGCTCTGCATCCGTCACCCGGAACCCAGGAAGGCAAGTACGGGGTCATTTCTTAGAGAGCAAATGGGTGGAACGACCTCTGCGCGCTTTGCCTTTTATCTGCTAATAGACCCTGGGCTGGAGATTGGAGTTTTCTTTTTAAACGAGAGGTCAAAGTTCACGGAAGGGACCTGGGATCTCTCTGGGAGGGGGGCAAGCTTTCACTCCACCCCCCTCCTTTGGTTCCAACCTTGACTTGGGACCTACGGCAGACACCGGGGCACGAAGCTATCGGGGAAGAGAGGCTTCTCCTCCACAGCACAACGGGAGCCTTCCTGGACCATTGAGCGCTGCTTGAGAGATATCCCGGAGGTGCTGTCTCTTCTACTGCTCCTGGATTTCCATAGCGTTTTTCTAGCTGAGTGATCCCGGCACTAAAACCAAGCCCTGTAATAAAAACAGAAGAGCCCTGCTGGGTCCCGTCCATCCAGTCCGGCCTCCCGTTCCTCCC
>NW_015240738.1:0-613 GCF_001447785.1 Gekko japonicus | reverse complement strand
TGCTAACAGGCCAAACAGCACTCCCAGGCCATTTTGGTTCAGGGAAATGCCTCGGGGTGGGGAGAAGACAAGAGCCATTTATTCCTATGCAGCAGAGTCCCAGTCCAAATTGGGACTCCACACAGTTGAGAATTGAGTTCTCACAAGGCACTCGCAGCTGATGTCTGACTGCAAGACACCCCTGGCGGTCAAGCGTCAAACATAATGCATAGTTCGGCACACAGGCTCATACACAACGACACCAAAAGTGACAATTAGAAGCTCCCAGTGCACAATTTGGAAAGACAAACCATGCCTGAAGCATGAAACCCAGACATATCCACACTTCAGCCTGCATGTGTCTGCCCTAATTAACGTGGGGAGCCCATTGCCTCTGGGTGTAGCAATGCCTTTAAGAGGGGATTAGACATATCCAGGGAAGATAGGTCCCTCAATGGCCATGCCTCATCATGATGGCTAATTGGAACCTACATCTTCACAGGCCATATACCTCTGACTTCTGGGGTGGAATGGGGGCTACAAAAAGAGGGGGCTTTGGCCTCTGTGCCTTGCTTGCGGGCCTTCCAAAGCATATGGCCGGCCACTGTGGGAAACAGGGTGCTGGATTAGATGG
>NW_015240737.1:0-613 GCF_001447785.1 Gekko japonicus | reverse complement strand
GCATGTAGAGCATGTCCTGCTTCTTCATGCCACCATCCCAGGTTAGAAATCCAGCATCCCATGTTACCAATTATTTGGGGGACACCAGTGAAGCCTCTGAGCATGTGCAAAGGGCAGTTCAAATTACTTCAGCCCTTCTCCTGTGTTTGCATGACCTAAGTGTGAATGAGTGATTAAGGCACATAAGGAGGACTTCGAATATGGTCTCTTAAACAGGAAAACCTGGTTACTACAAATTAAACTAGAGCACAAAACAGGTAAAACAACTATCCAGCTTACTGGGTTGCAAATCTAAGGAAAACAACTGAAAAGTATCACACAAAACTAAACATAACAGTACAGAAGATTTACCTCTGACATCCTCCCAGATATCAGTAGAACAAATGTACATCCTGACCCCCACTTGTTCCATGCAGAGGATTCTGATGCCCAGCATTTGCCTAACATATTACCAATCTTTTAATCCTTCCTGTCTTTGCCAGTGGAAAGCCTCTCATCCAATACAGATTTAGAAACTTCCTCCCCTGTGGAAGTCGAACCCCAAACTCCCAATCAAGCCAGGGCACACATATACCACACACCTTAATACCCAGATCATGTTTAACAACAGCTA
>NW_015240736.1:0-613 GCF_001447785.1 Gekko japonicus | reverse complement strand
ACAGCTAGATGGGGGGATCAGCAGAAATCCTTCCCACACCTCTTATGTAAGCCCTTCTGCAGTTTGTGCCAGGGACTGCAATTTCTGCAGGTTTCTCCTTCTAACTAAAGCCTCCCACACTATATCCCACACTGCCCTGAGGCTCCCCTTATCTTCAGGAACATCTTTTTTAGGATACTGCTATGTGAAGGGAAGGCCATAAAAATCCCAGCTGAAAACTCACTCCACCCATGATTCCTTAGGATCCATTCCTAAAACTTTGATCCATTTGTGTTGTTGTTTCCTTTGGGAAGGGTCAAAGGTCTTCACAGGCTAGAAAGGAAGCCACCACGCATAGGAAGCTGTTGCCTAGAAATGCAGCATGTTTATTATTGAGCTGAGCTGCCAGAGACAGCCACATGCACAATGCACTCTGCTTCCTCCACAACAGAGATTTCAACAATGTTGTGAAGATGAATGGAATTCCCATATGGTGTGGCAAAGCTCCCAAACAAGAAAACATTCTCCTCAGTTAGTGAGTGACTAGATCTGTTCTGCCCTAACCTGGATGGCCCAGGCTCATTTGATCTCATCAGATTTTGGAAGCTGTAATGTATCCAGTTCAGACCGCGTG
>NW_015240735.1:0-613 GCF_001447785.1 Gekko japonicus | reverse complement strand
CTCCTACATCAGTGCACTATGAAAAGCCACCTAACCATTCATGGCCCAAAGAAGATCACAGCCACTGAGTTAGATTCACCACGAATAGAAGAGACAAGAGTTGAATTTAGTTATTATTTGCTTAATTTTAAAAAGCACAGTCATTTTTCTATCCAGAATAGATTCTCCAAGCAGGTTGCTAAAACATATTATAATTGCATTAATACATAGCAATAGCAGCACCCTGAAAGGAAAAGGGGGGGGGGGAGCAGAACAGTTACAAAAATGGCTTCAAAGAGAATTGGCTTGAGATCATTTTTAATAGATAAAGCATGAAATAAAACTGGATGAAGAAAGTTCTGGGGAAAGGCCGTAATACAGAAAATAGCTTGGGACACTTATCTGCATCAGTCCTTCCTTCCCTATGGATAAGGAAGAAGTGGGGGGGGGGTCATCCTGAGAGGACACAATCAGAATGGCAACTCAGCTCTTCTAGTGATCAAAACTCAGGATAGTTGCAACTTTCCCTTAAAGACAGCCAGGGTGGCATCGCAGTCAGTGTCCTGGACTAGGACCGGAAAGACCCAGGCACAAATCTCTCCTCCTTTGTGAAGCCCACAGCCATTCTCACTCT
>NW_015240734.1:0-613 GCF_001447785.1 Gekko japonicus | reverse complement strand
CCAAATCCTCGCGTGTGACCGGGGCCCAAATTGACTTATCTCCAGAGAACCTCTGCAAGGCCTCTCCTCCTTTGTACAGACAGCCACCGATTGCATCCAGCCTGCTAAAACTCCCCATGTTGATAACTGATAACTCTTCCTTTAACAGTTTTCACAGTGCATGACAGGAGTTCCTACTGCTATTATGTCTACAATGCAGAACAAAGATGTTTGAAGCCTCGGGGGCTTGTGGAAAATTCAGAGAATTTTAAATAATGAATTTTAATACCGCAAACTCCGTTTCGGCTAGTTTTCTCAGTAAAAAATGCACTTGGTCTTGTAGACGCAGAGATATATCTGTTCCCTAGATCATCTGGTTGGATGCACAAACATTGGTGCTAACAGATTCTTGGCTTCTGTTGTCAAGAAGAAAACTGAATCACTGGTCCTCATGATCGCACACGAGATCTTGAACACTCATGAGTGCTTCGGGATATAATCCAGAACCAGCATGAGACTGGGTCAGCCATTCCATTAGTACTGAGTGCTAATTGCACATGCATACATCCCTGTTCCCCACCTTCTGGCCACTACAAGTACGTTTGCCAACTCCAAATAGGGAAATGTCTGAAGA
>NW_015240733.1:0-613 GCF_001447785.1 Gekko japonicus | reverse complement strand
CTGTGCGACTGAGCAACAACAACAAAAATCACAAGAAGCAGTGTACATTGACCTTGGAGCGGGGGGCTATCTGTATAAAAAGCAGACTCCTGCATCCTCTGACAAGACGGGGCTAACCCGGGCTATCCAGCTCAGTTCAGAATGAGAATCAGCACGGACGGTTTCAAAAACAAAATGAGAAGCCCAGGGACAGCTCCAAGCAATCGTTGCTGAGACCATCACGACATCTCGACTCATTATGTCAGAGCCAAGGTTCCACTCACGAAGAGCACTCAACCCTCTGTGTTGGTGGCTTCTCTCGTTTGGCATTTAACACACAAAAAAGTGTTACATCAAATGTCAAGAGAAGATTTTTGTTAGAAAACAGCAGATAAGTAAGACAGAGAACAAAATAAGGCAACTCATTGGAAGGCAACAGCTGTGCACAAGCCCTCCAACATCTTCTTGGACACAGCAGGGACAGAATGGGGAGCTATATGGATTGCGCGCAACTGGGACTGTTTGGGCACAAAGGAGTGAGAGACTCCTGGACTTAGGAATCATGCAGGCACCAGAGCAGGGCTGCCATCTCCAGGGAAGCACAAAGCTTGGGGAATGGAGGGACCTCAGAAGG
>NW_015240732.1:0-613 GCF_001447785.1 Gekko japonicus | reverse complement strand
CTGCTGATGGGGGCGGGATTTTAGCCTATCCTCACTGCAGACCCTGTCCCCAGTCTGCAGTTTTGAAAGTAGGAGCATACATGGGATACATGCTTTGTTCTTTTGCTTCTTGCTGTTTATCCACCTGTAAATTCTCCTGGCTGCTTCCCCTTCCACCAGGATCCCACTGCAAAGTTCCAGTGGTATATTCTAATATTCTAGCAAGTTCTAAAACAAAAGTCCATTCCATACATTTTAAGATTTCTTTGGTTCTATGGAACCAGGTAAAATGACAATGGCAGGGTATAGTGTACTAGAGGTTACATATATCGGATTTCTAAACTTTGCATATATTGTCAAGAGCTATATAAGATTATTCCCATGTTAAAAGGCCTTGTTAACTCTAGGGATGTGGAAGAAAATTCAGGTTTGTTTGTTCATAGCATCAGTAACAAGACATGTGGGAAACAGAATCCCACAGATGTTCTGAGCATTTTCCCAAATGAGAAAGGACTCTTGATGCTAAACAGCAAGATCTCTTATCATTACTTCGCATAAATCCTAAATCATTTTCGAGAAAGATCACTGGCATGTGAATTTTCATGGAGAAGCATTTATCCAGTACTTTCCGGAG
>NW_015240731.1:0-613 GCF_001447785.1 Gekko japonicus | reverse complement strand
GACAGAATTTTAGCCTTAGAATCTTTGACATGCCAAAATAATCTTAAATTTCGGGGCTTTAATGAAAACAAAACTGCCACTGTGGACTTACCTATTTTTGTGGTGAACTGGCTTGCAAAAGAGCTCTGTTTGGAAGACGGTATAGCCTCTCTTATTAGTAAAGCCTACCATCTGGGATCCAAGACTAACCTGAAACAATGGCTTCCCAGAGATATCTTGGCAGTTTTTCCTGACCCGAGAACTAAGAAAAAAAAAATTAGAAGTTGCCATATCTCATGGTTTCCTATCATTTGAAGGTGACCAGATCCTCGTATTCCCAGACCTTCCCCCTGAAGTTCCTGCTAAGCGCCATGATCTTAAGGCTATAACAGAAGCGTTGTGACAAGCGTGGGTACAATATAAATGGATGAACTTAATAAAGCTTCAAGTCAAACACAGGGACAAAGTTTATTATGCAATAGACATTGATATGGGACTTGCCCTTTTACAAGCTTTACAACTTCTGCTTCCAGCTGATCTTCCCAAACCACCACAAAAAAGGAAAATGTTGCCGCCACTGACTCAGAACAGCAAAATACCCATTCGCCATAATTGATCGCTCTACAATATTCAA
>NW_015240730.1:0-613 GCF_001447785.1 Gekko japonicus | reverse complement strand
GTGCTGTATTATTTCTAAAAACAATCTGCATCATCATCATCATTATATTGAATTATGGTGTTCTATTTTTTGTAAACTGATAACAGTTTCCATTCATTATAGTGTCTGTAAGAGTAATATTTACATAAGCAAAGCATTTGGCTTTACAATTCAGAAACACATGTATTAGAATCACATATATATTTTAGAACTGAATGTTCTAATCTTGATCTCATTATCTGTCTGGCTTCCTCTCTTGTTAGACATAGACATGAATCCTACGAGTTGGAGAGTAGAGTCAGGCAGAAGAGCAGTAGACTGTCACAGAACCACAGAACAGTATTCATTTTGATAAATATTATCTAAACTGAGATTCAGAAAAATTCCTACCAGGGATTATAATTTACAGTATCATTCCAGTTCAAATAACTGTGTAATTTCTTTGTTCATCTTTCCTATCCTTAGGGCCTGCCTGGTCCACCTGGTGAAAAAGGTGAAAACGGAGATGTTGGTCCAATGGTATGTTTATTTTTTTAAAAAGTCTTTGTATAGAGTTGACATAAAGAATATTGCAAAGGCTATTGTCTCCCATATATCCCTTTCCTCCCACCTCTTCCAAGTCAAAATATCCTCA
>NW_015240729.1:0-613 GCF_001447785.1 Gekko japonicus | reverse complement strand
CCTTTCCATAAATCACTGGTATGGCCATTTACGAAATACTGTTCAGTTCCTCCCTCCTCTTTGACTCTGGGGATTCCATATCGTATAATGGCTAAGAAGCTGTGTGACAGGTAGAGAAGGAGCCAGAGTTATGACCCCCAATGGTGTCAAGGCCAAAAAGGGCTGAAGTCAGCGAAAGTCAGGGAAGGAGGCCCTGGATAGTCAGAGGCTTTTTATCGCTCACCTGCACACTGCTGACTGTCTCTAAGCAATACCGCAGTTCAAACTTCAGGCAATTGAAGTTGGATGGATTTTAATATAGTCAAAACCAATACAAAGGGATTTGAGATAATGCACAGACAGGCAAGGCTGAAATCCTCTTCTGGGATTCTTTGCTTGTATAAATAAGCAGGACCTGACTTTATTTGAAGTAACATCCACAAACAGACAACACCCTTCTTCATGATCATGTACATGAGATTCAGAACTCATGTTATGATTCCCTTTTCTTCTTGTTTCACATTTTTAAAAAATCTAATTTTCCCACTTTTCTTTTTATCTGCAGAGCTCTCTGTTTTTTGATCATGTTGTATGAATTAATGTGTTATTAATATAAACTGTGAATTTTATTATT
>NW_015240728.1:0-613 GCF_001447785.1 Gekko japonicus | reverse complement strand
TTGGGGACTTGAACCCAGTTCTCTAGCCATTGTAAGACACTGTCCTGGCAGGCCCCTGGGGCACAGCCCGGATCCTGCTGTATCCTGGAAGCGGTGCTGAGCGGTAGCCTGTGTCGTCCCCACTGAAGGGATCGCGGTCAGCAGCAGTGGGGAAAACCCTCTCCAGGGGTCTTCAGAGAGCTGCCACCAGGTGGGGCTGATGGACGCACAGTCTGGTTCTGTATCGGGCAGCCAGAGTCCTTGCGTGGCCTTGCATCCTGTGAGGGTCTGGAATGGGAATGATGATCAGGCCTTTCCCCAGCGTCTCTCTGCAGCTCCCAGTCATCTTCTGCCCGTCAAAACTAGTCAGACTTAGTTAGGGAAGAAGGGATGGTGGATCCCAAAAAACAGCGTGAGACGAAAGTTCTTTTCTTTGTGGTGTGAAGTCCCTCAGCAGTGCTCTGTGGTGGGTGGAGCTGGGGAACGCCACTCCGTTTTCTCAGAGCAGCCAGTTGCTGACTTGGGATTGAGGAGGCCGCAGGCTCCCGTGGGTCCCTTGTGACTGAGGGGGACGCACGCAGGAGGAGGCGGAAATGGCGTGGTGAGACTGCCTCTCCCAGTATGCCCCTGGAAG
>NW_015240727.1:0-613 GCF_001447785.1 Gekko japonicus | reverse complement strand
AGATGATTGATAGATGAAGATGCATTAACAATTCCATCCCCGTTTCAACAAAAAGACTGCATTCTACATTGGACTGCATTGCATCCTGTTGGATTAGGGTGAATGTATGTGTATAAAACTCCCAGAAGATTGATGGATGCTAAGCGCTAAGGAAGACAAAATCCCTAAGAGCAATGGAAGCAGCTGCCTCAAGAAGATTTAGAATCCCCTCTCTTGGAGGGTTTCTAAGGCAAAAGGACTTTAGGAAGCTGTGACAAATGTAAAGTGTGAATGCAAATATGTATTTGGAAACCCACATAGAAGCACACTTCTGAAGACCTTAGCAGATGTTAAAATAGGACATTATCAGGAGCCCACCAACTGCATGTTAACAGGAGTGTGTGTTACCCACCCTCCTCCTGATATGCGCAATGGGCATGTTGTGTGAACTGGTGGAAAGCACATAGATACCATGTATGTACAGCTTCAGTATGCATGACTGTGAACCTTGAAAAAGACAGTTCATGAGTACCAACAGACAGTGAACTCTCATGATAAATATGCACATGGCCCCATATCAGGAGGATCATGGATAATGCGTGCTCCTGTTATGTTTTGTAACAAGACATGATTG
>NW_015240726.1:0-614 GCF_001447785.1 Gekko japonicus | reverse complement strand
ACAGGGCAGCCAGAACTAATCAGGGGTCATGTGGCAAGAGGGTGGAGTCCAGTGCCCGTCATAGGCAGGAGCAGAGAGGGGCAGGCCACAAGAGTCTCGCTCGTTAGCGGCACACCCCCACCCCCTTAAATAGGCCAACTCCCATCAGCAGTCCTGGGCACCTGACAGTGGGGAGGGGTTACAGCCGTCTACCCCATAGGCATCCACAGCTGTCTCAAGGAGTCCCCAAAGGGTAGAAGGGGGGTTGTCGTTGCTACCCTATGCGTTTGCAGGTGTCCTCTGCTCACCAGCGGGCATGCTTCCCAGCCGCCCAGCCACGCCACTGAGGGCAATGCTGTCAGTGGCACAGGAGAGGGGGCCGCGTGGATGGGCTCAGATGTGAGGGCATGCAGCACCGCCATCAGATCCCCCAAATGCTGGCTCAATGGAACAGAAATTATCTGGGACTGGAATGACCCTCATGCCTCTCCCAGAGCAATCCATGCCTCGAGAATGTCATTCAAAATCCAGCACCTTCCCCAATCTCCCTCCAAATACATGAGGTCTGCCTGTTGCATTGGCTCCCCCCACCACCACCATTGACTCCAGGGAACCCCATGATCCCCTGCCCCCTC
>NW_015240725.1:0-613 GCF_001447785.1 Gekko japonicus | reverse complement strand
CCAACAAAGGTTTATTCAAGGTATACGTTCTACCTCTCTGGTCTGTAAAACAGTCCATGCAAGATTGAACAGAAAACAAGAGCCAGAGATGTCATACGACAAAACCCAAAAGCCAACTGCATCGATGATGGTCCAAGGGATTGTAGAGCCTAAACCAGAAAATCCCAATGGGTTTGGAGATCCAATCACAAATGAGGACTAAAATCTTCTGTACCTTCACTTGGAAGCAAGTTCCACTGAAATCAATGGGACTGGCTTTGGAGTAAATTTACAGAGGATTGTGCTGTGAATAATGGAAGAGTTCTCCTTTAACAGTATCCCAGCATTTGACGTATGAAACTGGACTAATGGCAGGGCCACCTCCCCTGTTTGTATTTTATGATTCTGAATAAAAACAGTTCCCTCGCAAGGGAGGTGGAAGAAGCCAAGCCTGACAGATCTCTTGTGGTAGTGAGTTCTTCAGAGTCAGTGTCGCAACTTTGAGTGCCATTGTTTTCAGCCATTGTATGTCTTTCCTCACTAAACATAGTGACACAATGTAGAGTGTGGTGCACCAGCCTGGAAGGGACAGGAAGCTCATAATGAAGATTGTTCATGTATCTTGGTCATTGTG
>NW_015240724.1:0-613 GCF_001447785.1 Gekko japonicus | reverse complement strand
CTCTGTTTCTTCTGTTCTTATTATCAACTTGAAATGGGCAATCTCTGCAATATTTTGGATCCCCAGAACTGTGATTGTAATTGGAGACTGGAAAGCTATCCTGAATTCTTTAGTTACTGCCCATATTTCAAAAAACGTAAGGAAGGGCAGCACAGCCAATCAAAAGCAGCTAACCAATGAAAAGGACAGACAGGTAGGCAAAGTACAATTCACCAGTACGTTTTGGGTTGGAATCTGCATAGGCCAATGGGGATTAATGGGACCATTAAATTGCTCCATTGCTCTAGCACAACATCAAAACAAAAACAAAAAAGTTGAAAACTGAACAGTCTGTAAATGAAAGTACAACACACATGGGGAAGTTCCACACAAAACCAGACAGTGTGGCATCACCCTGATCATGCTATGATTGGAGGCACCTTGGAGGCGGAGAAAAACCAGGTCAGGGCTGCAGTCTAGATGTCAAAGCTGGCTTCAAAGGATAAAAACCTGAGGCTTTTTGTTGTCATTTTTTACTTCTAAAAAATATCTATGGCAACAGTGAATAGTAGACATCTGATAGGATTACAATGGTACTAACCACGGATACTGTAATTTTTACAAAAAGATGGTG
>NW_015240723.1:0-613 GCF_001447785.1 Gekko japonicus | reverse complement strand
AAAATCTAACCCTACACACCATGATGATTGATTTCATCATACACTCTGTCCAGAACCTATGATAAAGAACATTATTAATTAGTTACTATAAATGATATGACAGAATCCAGTTCCTGAAATTTGTTAAGGAGGTTGAATTCTACTTTTAGTTGCACAGATGGAGTGATCAGATCAACAGGACTTGTACACTAACTTGTAAGTAGTTTTAGGTTTGCAGCAGAACAGCTTCTTGAAAATCTGAGGACTATCTAAAAAATACTTAAAGGACAGGCTATCCTCAAGGATGCTTGGCTGATTCTTATGTATCCTTTATGCTGTCTTATCTTTCTCTTTTGTTTTGTTTTTTGTTACTCACTCATGATACAAACAGCCCTTCTTTTATTAAGTAAACTCACTAAATAATGCAGTCTATGCCCACATCACTGTAGACTTTGCTATCTTTGATTGATATATTAGTAGTAAGTGCATAAGGACCGGAAGGTCAGAGGGCTAAGACTAAAAGCAGTAATAATCTCCAAGCTACTACCAGAAACTTCCTCTGATTTTGATCTATTTATTTTTATGATATGAGGGTAGGTTTTAGTCATTAAAATGAAACAGTATGTTTGCAATT
>NW_015240722.1:0-614 GCF_001447785.1 Gekko japonicus | reverse complement strand
TGATGCCATCTGTGCATTACATATGTGCCCTGCCCTTCTGTACCCCAGAGATATGCCCTTGGTAGTTTTCTTCAGCAACTACCTGGGGTAATTCCTAAGATTTATCAGACAGAGTGCCACAGTCAGCCTGTATTTCACCCCTTGAATGTGACAGCTTTGTGCTTGTGTGAGAACAGGGGCAGATTTCCCACCCACCCCTTTCTTTGAGTGATCTGGTAAAGCAGTTTGAAGTGGGCGCATCCAGCAAGTCTCTCAGTGCCAGAAGTACAGATTATACATGTTTATTTCTATGCACACACAAAACAAATATGGGGAGAAATCTAAAAACAGGTGAAAAAAATACAGAACATAGAAAACAAAAGGAAAACACAGTTTCTCGCTATCTGAAAGCTTACTCAATATTCAGAGCATTGTCCACCTTGGAACATGGATCATCCCTCTCCCACCAGCCAGAGTCTTGGTTTGACAAACAGCTAACAAGCTGACAATGGCTTGCTTCCTTATTTTAGGGGTCCGGCAGGGGTGGGGAACTGCTTTTTTGGACCAATTGCAAAAATGTTCAAAACTCCTACCAAAAGAGGATTTAGGAAGAAGGGAAGAAGAAGAGATTGGAT
>NW_015240721.1:0-614 GCF_001447785.1 Gekko japonicus | reverse complement strand
AAAAACTACTCAAGACTATGGGTAAAGGAGGGAATGAACAAAAGCTCTTTGGAAAAAGGAGTATTTTGATGTGGTATATCTCCTGGCACATTACCATTGATCTGATCATCCTGGTGTTTTAAGTAAAGAAAACAGGTATTTAAAAGCAAATCTCCTCTGGTGGATTGATTGCTTCAAGTCACTGTTACTGCATTTGATGTCTGAAAGGTTTATGAGAAAGATTGATTGAATGAAGTTATATACCCTTTAATGATCCTTGGAGATTTTACAGAGAAGAACTCAAACCAAGAGGCCCTGCAGTCCCAGAGAGCAGTTATGCATGTTTTTCCTGCTTCAATTAAAAAAAAAGGCACCTGAGTTTATACATACACAAAAGACTAGCATGTTGTGTATATAGACAGACAGGGACCAGATTTCAAAAACAAACAGGCAGGAAAAGGCAGAGTTTTATGTTTCAGAGGAAGGAGCCAAATGACCTCAAGAAACTAATGGGGAGTTTTATTAGCAGATCTTGCAAAACTATATGGGTTTGATGTTTTTGTGATAGAGAGAAGGGGGCTGAATGCAGAACAAAAGCTACCCTACCATTAGGGTTGCCAGCTCTGGGTTGAGAA
>NW_015240720.1:0-614 GCF_001447785.1 Gekko japonicus | reverse complement strand
AAGGCTTTTAATCAGACTGTTGTTCTGTTTGTTGGGGGAGCATTTTAAAAGGGTCATTCAGCGGAGAGGGGGGGGGGAAACACAGCACTGGGAAGAACTGCTCTGCCATCCCAGCCGAGAATTAATTTCCTACTGTCTGTGCATGGCAAGGGAGCGATCATTGTGGATGGAGACATTTATCAAGGTGCAGTGCACTCGTGACAGCTCCGGTTGCTCCAGAGAAATGGAAATGCTGATTCTTGGTTCTTGGAAAAACCAGGTGGGGGAAAGACCTCTTTGCAGTTGCCTTAGGTCAGCATTCTCGGATCGCCTCATCGCTGAGGCACCCTTTCTCCCAAATTAAAATGAGAGGCACTCCAAAGAGATGGACCGTGCAACCTGAAATTGAGGTACACCTGGTCCATTGAGGTCGATGAGCTCAGATGGGGATAATAACTCTACTTAGGATAACGCTGAGAATCAGAATGGCCCATCCCCATTCTATATCTGCACATAACACCGTTTCTGAGCATGCCTTCTCACTGGGAAGATGTGAGGCTGCAGTGCTGATCTCTGTAGCCAAGGAGGTCGGCCACTAGTTTGGTATAGTGGCTAGAAGCGCAGACTCTAATCTG
>NW_015240719.1:0-614 GCF_001447785.1 Gekko japonicus | reverse complement strand
TCAGACTGTAATCCTAGACACACTTACATGGGACTAAGCCTCACTGAACTCTGTGGGACATTTTCTGAGGGTCTTAGTACGTGAGGCACTGGAAAATCCATAATTGGATTTTCACAGCATTATAATATTTTTAAATATAAATAAAAGATGAATAGAGCCCCAATTCAAATAGAAATCATATGGGGGAGGAAAAGGTTTAACTCTTCCATCCACACATAGTCTGGCCAATCAAAAATGATTTCTCCCCACCCCCTTATTTTTGTTTTCTTCCAAGGCCAATACCACCTCTTGTTGGGCTGATTTTTATAGGTTTTGACTGGCAAAACCATGCAGGTAAAAGAGCTAGGAGTTCTTCATTAACACATGGCCTCAGTCAAAACTGGGATCCCACATAGATTGTTACCATTTTGTTTCCTCCTTTTTGGTCCACATTTGTGTATCCTTTCCATCTTGACATGGAACTACCTTATTTCTCTCTGCCTTAGCATGGTTCTGGCCCATATGAGTTATGGTTTTAAGTTCTGCCCTTCAGGAGCTTCAGCCAACCACTTTTAAACAGTTGTTGAATGTTGAAATGGAGGAGGGGGAGTTTGGCAGTTTAACTGCTGGCCAAC
>NW_015240718.1:0-614 GCF_001447785.1 Gekko japonicus | reverse complement strand
TAATAATTAATAAATAATAAATAAGGCAGAGACAATTCTTAATATGGGCATGATCTTAAAAGACAATGTCAGAGATCTGCAGGCAAGGGACGCTAATTACAGAGACCGCATTTTCACTTTAGAAGTCCAAATAAGGGGTCTCAATTTAAAGATTCATGGGATCTCGGAAGCAGATGAAGAGACAATGGACCTTATTTGCTTCATATCTACTTGACTCTCATCAGTTTTATAATCAGAGAATGGAGTGGTGGTGGCCATTTTACATGCACACAGACTGGGCTCACCAAATAACCTGAAAACCATGGTCCTAGGGACATTTTAATACAACTGGCTGACTGGAGGACCAAGAACCGGATACTAGCTGAAGCTAAACTCAAGGGCTTTCTACCATTTAAAGACCTTCAAATACTAATCTTTCCGGATGTTCCCCAGGAGGCACTACATATTAGGAGATCTTTAAAGCCTACTACAGTTCATCTCCAGCAAGGGAATGTAAGGTTCAAATGGTTGCTGTCAGGAACTCTGCAGGTCATTTATAATGGCAATGTACTCTAAGCTTCAGATGAAGATTTGGGTTATGAACCTCTCCAGATCTCAGATGAGGCAGACCACAA
>NW_015240717.1:0-614 GCF_001447785.1 Gekko japonicus | reverse complement strand
ATTTCTGCCCTGAGCGGGCAAATGGGAGGCCTACTCATATCCCAGCCTTTGCGGCTTATAATTCTTTTGCATCTCTGCATCAGGATTGGTTCAGGCACCTGAAGGGGCGATACAACATTCCCTCCTGCAGCGGCTGAGGGGAAGGAGTTTCGCTTATACAGTTTAGCTTATTAATTAACTGTCCCTAAACTCTCTCCGAAGGTGGTTTCTAGCACTGTAACATAAAACAAAAATTAAAACCAAAAAACTTTAAAAGTGCAATAAAAATTGAGTTCAAAGAACATAAGAAATCAATATAATACAATTTAAAAAAAATCTGTTTCTCAGTAGTGCCCTTCCCCTTGTCACACCATTCCTTATCAGTCTAATTTCAGGCCCCCCAGAAAAGACAGGTCTTCGGACCCACCGGGAAGGTCTTTAGGGAAGCCGTTGACCTCACCTCCTCTGAGAGAGCGTTCCAGAATTGGAACTCCCTCTAAACATCTTCTAAGCCTGGTTCCCAGAACAGGGAATCATGCAGAGATGGAGTGGGCAGCCTCCTCTGTGAGTGATTGCTTGGGCTGGTCTAACGAAACCTCAAGAGGTGGGGGGCTCTGCCCCCCCCCCCAGCAGAC
>NW_015240716.1:0-614 GCF_001447785.1 Gekko japonicus | reverse complement strand
CAGGATGGGGCCTCAGAATCACTGCCACTTCCCAGAGCCACTGGAATCACTGCCACCCACAGACACCACCCCCTCTAACTCCCCCCAGGCTCAAGGCATGCCCCCCACCTTGTGCAAGATGAGGGTCAGGGGATGGGTACACTGGGTGATTACTGATCTAGACAGCTGCTGCCCAAGCCCTGGAGGGCTTGACACATCATGACCACTGAACCAGCCAGCCCGCCCTTGGCCAAGCCCCAGAAGGGGCAGATGAGTGCAGCCACCCAGCTCGTCTTCATCTTTACCCCTCTGTTGGGGGAGGTGTGGGGTCATTTGGGGTGTGTGTGTCAAGGGCCACCCAATCTGGAGCAGCTGCTCCAGATGCCCCATGGTGGAGACCTCACCTGATCAACATGGCTACCGGCAATCTTTGCTCTATGTAGTTTGTCCTTCATTTAAGTTAATCTCAGATGCAGATTTTGCTATTTGTACCTCTGAAAATGTTCAACAAAAAGCTGCTACTGTTTTTCTCTCTCTATCTCTTCTTGTTTGAATGATGTACATGTTGCAAATAACAATAAATAATTCTGGGCATGTACGTATGAATCCAGTATAGTAACTAAGACTGCCAATTA
>NW_015240715.1:0-614 GCF_001447785.1 Gekko japonicus | reverse complement strand
AGCAGCGCTTGTGGGAAATCACCCAAGATTTACTTTTGAATCTCATTGGAAATCCTGATCCTGAGTTTCACAGACAATAGGCTTAGAATGGGCAACATTTCACATCAGGCATCATTAACTTATGGAATCCACTGCCGGCAGAGGTGGGGACATGGCCTCCAACATAGCTTTCGAAAAGCTACTGCATTTGTGGGGGGTAAAAGAGTAGATTACTCAATGAAAAGGGTGGTTGGATGGAGCCACAAATCTCAGAGGCATTATACCACTCGACAACAGATGCTGTCATCATGCCCGGCTTTGAGACTTCCTGGAGGCACTTGTTGAACCCATGCTGGAAACAGGATGCTGGACTAGGGTTCCCAGTACCTTAGTGAGGGCAGGGGAACCCCTGCTTTTGCAGGCTCTTGCCTGCTGCCAGCCAGCTGGCTGGCAGGGGAGGAAATCCTGCCCCCAACTGACCTTCCCAGACGATTTCCAGTAATACCGAAGTGCAGTCCTGATGTGATGTTACCCGGTAGTGACACCATCATGTTAGGGATGTTGGGAGGCAATGCTCTGGTTTGTGGGCAAAACTTTATAGTCTGGAGCCAAATTCACCATAGAGTTTTGCCCCA
>NW_015240714.1:0-614 GCF_001447785.1 Gekko japonicus | reverse complement strand
GACTTTTGTTGGCAGGGTGATGTCTCATCTTGATCTATCTCCAATAATTTTTGTTACCTTTATTTGAAACTGCTTGGTTTCCCTTGTACTTCCTTGGTCTAAGAGGGAACACACACACCCTCCCATGAATTTCTTTCCACACAAAAGCTTCATGGCAAGATAGTGGGGAAGGGCACCAGAAGAGTTATAAATCTACTGAACATGGGGGAAGATCAGGTGTGTAGAATTTGGTTGCCCTAGGTAATAGAACATTCTGGTTCAGTTTTCTTCATTCCCGTTGCTATGGAAATACAAATAAAGGGCAGTCTATGTTCATGTAGTCACAAGTAAAACAATACATTGAGATCCATTGGCAACTCCTTCTCAGAACACATTGATCACAGAGATGGTTGCAGTATTCTCATACCTAATGGTAACTTGCCATATTGTGCTCACTTTCTTGACATCTGAGCTACAGGAAAAGGGGTGTGTGTGTGTGCTGATCAATGTATTACAGAATAGACACAAGCAGCTTATGTCCTGTGTGTGAAGATGGGCACAATAGTCTGAAGGGTTTTCTTGTGTGAGTGGTGCAAGCCCCCATTCCTTTCCATGACCCTATCAGCAAGGAGGTT
>NW_015240713.1:0-614 GCF_001447785.1 Gekko japonicus | reverse complement strand
ATAAAAAAATAATAAAGAAAGATAATAAAGAAAGCCATTTAACTCTACAAGAAAGCTACACAAGTGTAAAACACATGCATTCATATCGGCTTGTTGTATTTGAACAGTTTAAACAAATTGGGTTCTTGCTTGTAAACAGTGAGCAGGACATGTGCTGAACTGACAAGGCTTTGAGCATAATTAATTTTAAAAATCCATATTAGAGGACCTTATATTTAGTAACAGAATTTTATCTAGACTGGAGGAGTAGGAACACATCAAGGTTCTCCTGTTCCAGCACAGATGGTCTGTCAGTTAAGGAGTCCAGAGACTGATTTTCATTGAAAAGACAAAAAAGTCCAAATCCTCACCTCAAGGATGGCTTAGTCTTGGATAAATTTAGAGAACTGACAAAATGGCTTCAGAGTAATCTTTGTCACTGTGCTTCTCTTGTCAGAGCTATGTGCTAGGAGATCTAGCGTCATTTGCAGATTGCTTGTCAGTTGAGATGAAGGCAGGCATTTCTCCTTTTAACTTTGTGTCTTGGTATTCATATGGGTGTAAACAGTCTTCTTTAACATCTTTATAAAAGGAAAAAATATTTTGTTTGAGTCACTGATGTTATAAAAGAAAAA
>NW_015240712.1:0-614 GCF_001447785.1 Gekko japonicus | reverse complement strand
GACTAACATGGCTACCCATCTTGCTCCTCCAGGAAACAACACTGTGTCAGCCAGAGGGAGGAAGGGGATATAGACCTAGCAGTCCTACCCTATCATTAGTTCCTGGGAGAATTAATTAGGCTGATCACTGAGTGTTTGCACATCAGCTGCATTCCATTGCTGTCCTGTGGGCTAAAGTCAGGGATACAAGCCAACCCATGCAATGCAGTCAAGACCAATTAATGAAGATGTAATTTCCCCAGATGCTGCTATTAGCATAATTCAGAACGTTCCTAATTCTATGCATATGATTAACCTGGTTAACTGTTTTTTTCATTGTTCTGTTCATCCTACTCCCACAAGCCAATAGGTTTCAGTACACACAGTTCATAATTCATTACTATCACTATTAATTATTTATATAGTGCAGAAAGACATTTAAGAGGCCCTCTTTTTGTTAACCGTCCCTTATGACTTGCAGGAATGGGGAAGCATACATGATCCAGCATATAAGTGATTCACGTTACTCTGTTGTACTTTTTCTCCCTTAAAACACAGGAGGAAATGGCTGCAGTTATGATTTCTTGATAAGGGAAGCTTGGTGCAGTAGAGAAATGGTCACATCTAGGGATGGG
>NW_015240711.1:0-614 GCF_001447785.1 Gekko japonicus | reverse complement strand
CGGGGACCTGGCACTCCCAGAAGATGGAGATTGACAGTACTATTAAAAGGGAAAGAAGAAAATATTTTGAGACCACTTGGTCAAAGCTGTATAATTGGATAAAATATTAATTGAAAGTTTAAACAAATATAGTTTATTTTCTGTAATAATAAGCAGTGCTTTGGGAAGATTCTTACACAATGAATATTAGTATAAGCGAAGTTAAGTTGTAAATTAAAAAAAATAAAATACAAAAAAGAAAGAAAGAAAAGAGATGTGTAAGGGAGGACATGATAGAGCTTCATAAAATTATGCACGGGATGGAGATGGTGGACAAAGAGAACCTTTTCTTCCTCTCCCAAAATACTAGAACTCGGAGGGCTTCCAATGAAGGAGATGGGCAGTCGGTTCAGGACGGAGAAAAGGAAACACTCCACACAGAGTGATTAAAATGCTGAATTCGCTGCTGGAGGATGTAGTGATGGCCACAGGAATAAACAGCCTGAAAAGGGAATTAGATAGATTCATGGAGGAGAGGTCTGGCAGTGGCTGTTAGCCATGGTGGCTGAGGGGAACCTCCACGTTCAGAGCGACTAAATCTCCAAATCCCAGTGCCAGGATGCAACATCAGCAGA
>NW_015240710.1:0-614 GCF_001447785.1 Gekko japonicus | reverse complement strand
TCCACCCTCCAAAGCAGCCATTTTCTTTTCAAGGAAACTGGAAACCAGTTATAATACCAGGAGATCTTCACATACCATCTGGAGGTTAGCAACCCTTAGGGAGGGCTTTTTGTCATATACACTTATCTTTGTAATTCCAGCTATCAGGCTTGATTGCGGTAGCAGGAAAACACTTTGTATACTCTAGTGAGAAGCTGGGATAGGGATGAAAGATGGCAGAAGAGGCATTTTGGGCCCAAGCCTAATTCTCCATTCCCCAAGAAGTCTACTGCCTTTGGGGGGAAAGGCAAGGATGGTGCATTTCAGAATCTCAAAATTGTGATTCTCTAATGTGATATTAAAACCATACCACACTAGAGAATTATCTAGTTTGTATGAGACCATTTCAGTGATTCTTGGGTGTGCTATTCTGGAGTTATCTCAGCCATACAAATGCACACCCATGAATCTCTGGGTGGCTGTGTGAGGGGAGGAATCCCTGATTTATGTGTTTAGCAGAAACAAAGGAAATTTACAAAAGTCACAGGGGTATTTTGCAATATCCCCTAAATCAATGGCTTGCAAAAATGTGGAAGGTACTCCCCCCCCCATAGGCATTGGTGAAATATTTTTTA
>NW_015240709.1:0-614 GCF_001447785.1 Gekko japonicus | reverse complement strand
TGTCCAAATTTAAAGCACATAACTTGTATATGAATGTAAAATGACCCCCGATTTTTTGTGGCGTATCTGATTAAAAAAAACTCATCTTGCATTCGAGTAAATACTGTATCCATAGTTATCAACTGTGATCAAAGAATTTCTCTGACCAAAGGCAGTATATCTCTTAATATCAAATGCTGCGGGAAAACAATGAATAAGTGGAATTACTTTCCTCAGATTGATCTAATCCCCTTTTAACGCCATCACCCTGCTTCAGGACTGTGAATTCCCAAAGTCAGTGGTTCTCAAACGGTGGGTCCCAAAATTAGGTTTATATCTCAGAGGATCCCCGAGAAGTCTGACAATCCAGATCTTGATGAGGCTTGTTCACTTTGCACTTAAAATAACAAAATCTGTGTTCTTGTTCTAGAAAAATTAACAAAGCAGCATCTGAGCCAAGAGACAACAGGTGGGTGGGACAGACATGGCAAACAAAATCAAAGAATGAGACAGTGTGGATCTATTTGATGCACCACCTGCCTAGTCATATGTGTAAAAAAACACACCATCCTCTAGAATATGAGCTGAAGGTTTTGAAACAGTAAGAGCAGCCCAGTGGGTGAAAAATCAAAACA
>NW_015240708.1:0-614 GCF_001447785.1 Gekko japonicus | reverse complement strand
AGCCAGGGGTAGAAAAGATACTTACTCTGTGGTTCCAACTTATTCAGGATCGGCTGGGCCCCACTGACAGCAGCTGCAGCAATGGTTTTGACCCCTGTCTCTGCCACGTCACAGACCATTTTCACATAGGGGTGGCTCTCTTTAGTAGAGGCATAAGCCGAGGAGACCATGTCGTAAGCAGAGCTGACCAGCGGTAGGTTCGCCACCCTGCCAGTTGCACACTGACGTAAAGGGGGAGGGAAAAGAATGGTGATTGGACACAGGTAGGCTCAGAGAGACAAAACAACTCGTGGAAGTGTTTCAGAAGGACCAAAAACTTGACACTAGTCACGAAAGCAGGTTTCCCACGCCACAAGTCCTAAGTATTATTTATCACACACTAGAACTCGGAGCAGCCCATTCAGGAATTTCCCATTTGACGTTCACCTCAACCCATTAAGGTGGGCAAGAATCAGAGACCGTGGCTGGCCCAAGATGAGTATGTTTCCTGATTATACAGTGATTCAAATCCAGGTCTCCTGTGTGCAACACTGTTACTTCTTACCGCTCAGTCGCAAGGTCAGGAGATGATTGTGGAAGAATCATGACAGATGTATCCAAATGTGTATTCTACA
>NW_015240707.1:0-614 GCF_001447785.1 Gekko japonicus | reverse complement strand
GGTTTGCCATAAGTCAGAAGTGGCTTGACAGCACATAACAGACACAGGCAAGCCACTGTCTTTCAGCCTCGGCCTCCCATTTGTAAGAACAGAGATGGTAATACTGGCTCCTTCTATAGGGATGCTTTAAAGACTGATGAAATATGTTACAGGAAGGGCTTTAGGAAAAACACTGTCTAAATACTGCATATTGTAATTCTGCAGTGGATATGTTATAGACCTAAAAATCCATGATGCCTCAGAGGCACTGCATATGCATAGTAGTGCCTGAGATCTCCCTGCACGAAGTGCCCCTTTTAGCCTAGATGGAATGTTCTTTGTTCTTCCGGTAAGTAATATGAAGTAAGATGATATCTTCATAGAGTACCCTATCCATGTTGATGATGTTGAGGCCACACCAACTCCTCTAGGCCTCTTTGTGCTTCTAATCAGAAGCAAGCCAGGGCCCTAAGGCTTTGCTGATTCAGAATTGATCCATTTAAAACACTTTCAATGTTTGGACATCCTCTACAACTAGAATCCTCTTAATTAATCCATTCTAAATAGATTCTACATCAGATGTTTGACCTTAATGTCCTTTGCCAATGGGAACCATTATAATACTTTTTTTTTTT
>NW_015240706.1:0-614 GCF_001447785.1 Gekko japonicus | reverse complement strand
ACCCTGCAAATGGGCAAGATTGACAACTGCCCCTACACATGCAATCTCTGTTGTGGCCCCCGATCTTATGGAATGGGCTGCATGATGAGGGCAAGAAGACTTCCACTATCATGGTATTCCAAAGCGAGGCTAAACTATGTAGAACCGAATTAATGCTATTACTTTGCTTGGATATCTCATCCTGTGGATTGTGCTGATTTATATGAAGCAATTCATCTTGAGTCTCAGTGAGAAAACGTAGACTATAAATAAAGTACAAAAGTAAAATCAATCAATAAAAAGGACCTCAAAATGGGTCTGCCTTTGTAAAGTCTCCAATGTATCAACTGGTAGAAAGTGTAGGACATTTGTTAGCAGGAACAGGCCAAAGGGATCATATTATCTGTATTTGGAGACATCTGCATTGACTCCCAGTTTTTGAGACTAACTCAAAGTGCTGGTTTGACCTTTGAAGCTCTAAATGGTTTGGATCCAGGCAGTCTCAAGAAATACTTCTTCCAAGATAGTTAGAACTGAATTGGATTGTATGCTGTCCGTCCCTGTTTTAATTATTTCAGACTGAGGGTTGTATTGTCTTTCACTGGTTAATCGGTTTGCTCTGTTGGTTTTTTTCC
>NW_015240705.1:0-614 GCF_001447785.1 Gekko japonicus | reverse complement strand
AACCTGTACTAATACTTTTAAAGTATCACCGAGATAAAGGACATGTCTTTATATTACCATTGCTGTGGGGAATGCAAGCATTACAGGGTATCCCCTGAAGCAAACATGTAAAGTGAGGACGTCATGCAAGTATATGCCCATGTTTGAGAGCTCTGGTTCAGGATGTAAAACTGGATGTTAAAAGATGCCCGTAAATGTCCCTATGAAAGCCACGCTTTACGTGTTTGTCGTAGGAAACCTCAATGTATCACCAGTGTTTCCTGCTGGAATTGTGATGCGAGGAGTGTCCTTAAACCCTAATGCTGTGCTCACCTATCTAGGGAGTAAGAGCTAAGCTATATGTTATATTATTTGGTAAGTGGGGTTGAGGGTCCCCGGACCTGCAGTCACACAGCAGTCGGGGGAAGGCATTTTTAAAGTCCACAAGAGCCCTATTCTACTTAGAACTGCAGCATTGGAGGAGGAGAGGCTCCTGCCTTCCCTTCCATGGCATTTCCCAGAGTCTAAACTGCCCCAGCCAGGAGTTATTTGCATAGCATTGGAGCTGCACATGGAGGGTTCCAGGCACGCGCAGTCCAAAGTTAAGCAAATAACTTCCTGCCGGGGCTGTTTCA
>NW_015240704.1:0-614 GCF_001447785.1 Gekko japonicus | reverse complement strand
TGCCACTAGACTTGAATTTTGTTCTGTTGTTATATGACAGTTTGTAAAATATTTTAGTGTCTTATTGGCAGTAGCAGCCTAAATCTTGGCAAAACGTATGCATTGCTTGCATTTGCAAAGCCTGGTAATGAGTATTTCCCACTGTAATGGGAGCAAGTTGAGATTTGGATAAACCATTTAGACTTGTGAACTCTGACACGCCTGGTAACTATGTCTTCACAAAAGAATTTTGTCAAGTAGTGGAGCTTCTACTAATAGCACATCCATCTTTCTGCACACCATAAATCTTCAGAAAATTTCTATTACTCTGCAATTTGTCTGGCTTATGCTATTTATTAGCCATTTTATTCTGCTGCTTTAAGAAGTAATGTGATGTTCATTTTATTGCTGGTTCAATAAATTGTTAATTATAATGCAGTGATTGCTGCTGACGTGATTTAAAAGCCACATTAGCACTATAGCATTAAGTTTTAACTATTTTACCCTTCAATTCTCTGTTTATACAACAGTAAAAGGAAAATGTCCTTAGACTAATTTAAAAAATGAAGGCACTTGTTTGCGTGGACCACGTGACAGACTAGAAACTTTTTCTATCTTGTGTTTGTCAAAGGTTG
>NW_015240703.1:0-614 GCF_001447785.1 Gekko japonicus | reverse complement strand
TCAGTCTGTTAGTAAGAACAGGTATACTGCCTTGGGTCCCATTTCAAGCTTTCATAGGTAAGTTTGCATTGCTACTTCCTTTCAGGATGGAGGGACAAGCTATTTGTTGTGTTCTGCAGATCTTGTTCTCTTCAACTGGGCTTGTCCACATGAGTGTCCTACTATAAGCTGTGCCATGTTTATCAGTAGGAGAATAGGCATTGTTTGGATTTTTCATCTCAGATGCCCTTTGCTTTGTCTCTGTTGTACTGTACATCAGTGATCTAGAAATCTCTATGCCGACTAGCATGCACTGACTGCTGACTATGTGTTTGGGTAGTTTGCCAGGACAGAGGGGCTTGCCTTTACTGCACTGAGACTAACCGTGTTCCAAAATGCGAATCCCACTGTCAATGCTTCCTCCAAAGCGGCTTCCTTTCTTTTTGCAATCTGGGGGAGCCCATCCTGGATCACAATGGCAATTTTTTTTGCTGTTGCAAATCTGAAAATATAGATAAAAATAAAAACAAACATTTACAATTATTGCCATTTTTAATTTAATTATTTCGAAATGAGTCATCCCTATACGTTGTCGAAGGCGTTCATGTTCATTAGTTGTTGTAGATTTGCCGGGC
>NW_015240702.1:0-614 GCF_001447785.1 Gekko japonicus | reverse complement strand
TTAATACTGATTATTCCTTTAATACAAGTTTAGAAAGAATTCCTGGAATTCTGCATGCAGTGTTCCGTGTTATATGGAGATTAAAAACTTGTACATTCTGACAGCGTTTCTCTTCTTCCAGAAAAGCCCTCCCCCCAAGCGAGGAGGCTCCCCAGAGCAGCAACACAGGGGGCATGAGGTGTTGTTATCAGAAAGGAAATTGGCCATCATTCCTCAAGTATACAACAGAGTACTTTGCCAATAAAGTTCTCTGAATTGGAGCCAGCATGTGATAAGTCATAGTTTTAATACACAGTTTTGATAATTTTTGTGATAGGCCATAGTTTTGGGGTGTACAGCACACCAGAATCAAATTTACAGTTTTCCTATCTATTGTTTCTCTAGCTGTACCTCCAAAAAGCTTTTTGAACCTGGAGTTAGTTCCTCATAGATGCCATCAATCATGAGACAAAAAGGCAAAAATAAATATTACAGGAAGCATTGGGAAGTCCACCAAAATTAACTCTGTGTTAAATTCTCACCTCCCTTTCCATAACATCTATTACAAGTTACCCCATGTCCTGATTTCACTATATTTTTACAAGTGTGTTCTAAACTTCCTCATTTTTGAAATT
>NW_015240701.1:0-614 GCF_001447785.1 Gekko japonicus | reverse complement strand
GCATGGACACAGTGAAGTACAAATCTCTTAACACCTTCAGTTTTCTGACTACTTCCTTCCCTCTCCAGTCTGCAAGGAAATGCTTAAACATTGTCCAGTTGTTCCCATTCATTCCCTTAGTGGCCATTATCTTCCTACTCCTCTCAGCATAGTCTGAAGACTTCTTCCAGCCTGAGTGCCTCTTAAACTGAAGGAAGCTTTCTCGGGCTGGAGTGGCAGAATGGTAAGATACGGGCTGCTGGTCAGCAGTCTGACTCGTCTGTGCCACCGCAAGTGGGAGATGGGTGATACTGTTTGGAAGCCTCCCTCTGTAAGGAGGAATATCCATGCAGGAAGAAAAGTAACTTGTTTGGAAGAAATGTTCTAATTCGGGGTTATTTCTTCTGCACTAGATTTCTGTGTATGATGTTCTCCCCCCACCCCCGCCATATGTATGTACAAAAGCCTAAAAAATGAAATCTGAAATGGTACAGTGCATTCTACTATTTGAAGGTTCTTTCATATTGTACTTTTGCATGTATTTACCAAGCCATGTTACACCTACTTCTGCTCTTGCCGTATTGATTGGTTAATCAGGAACTTGTGGTGGCTGACTCAGATTTACTAGCCCCTCT
>NW_015240700.1:0-614 GCF_001447785.1 Gekko japonicus | reverse complement strand
CTGGCAATGCTCTGCACGCATTGCAGTCTGCATTCCCAAACTGACAAGTGAATGCCTGGGGCACACCAACCATCTTCAGTCACTCCTACAATGCAGCACTGTCATGTTTTACAAAGCAGTCTGGAGACAGTCCAAAATATCTAGAGAATCTAAAGTCCAGAGAAATGGCAGGCTTTGTTTACACTAACGTTTCTTTGTTTGCCTACGAGCCTGCCCTGGCACCTTTCCAAAGGTGGGAATGAGGATCAGGATACTAATATATAACATAATGTTCAAATAATAAATACAAGAGCATGCATGAACTCGGGGGTCATACAGGTTGCTTTATTTCAAAAATTTGAGATGCCGCCTTTGAATCCCACGGTAGAGCATTTGAGGCAGCTTACAATGCTCTAGAAACAATCCACATCTAATAAGGATAACAGGCATCTCCAACAAAACTGTGAAAACTGCTGTGGCAGGGGTGGAGAAACGGCACATGGTCACACACATGGAAGCACTAAAGGCTTGGCCAAACAGGATGGTGCCTACACGCTGAAAGTGGGTGCCCCGCGCTGGGCAAGGGAACTGCACAATCAACAAGACAAGTGTTAAGTCGCTTACTTAACAAAGTA
>NW_015240699.1:0-614 GCF_001447785.1 Gekko japonicus | reverse complement strand
GTAGTAGAAAAGAGTCCAGTGGGCATCCCTGCAGTGGTATAATGTCTAAGTCTGGCCAGCTTGAAGGCACACAAGTCTCCATCTGCAAGGAGGATTTCCAGATTTACTCTGAAGGATCAACAGCACTTATGTAGTTTGCTGGGTTTGCTGTTGTGCCACCGTGGTGCAGGCACCTGCTGGCATCAGATCCGCGCCAGGCGTGCCATGTGGACAGGGAGCTAAGGTGCGCTCCCCCTCTTCCCCCTCTCCTCCCTGAGTAGAGCTGTGTGTTTTCCAAACTGAATGCTATGAATGAAGTTTTACTTGAATGCTTTGTTGTTATCAACAAACTGAGGCATTTGAAGCCACAGCTCTCATCTCCCGGTTTAGTATTCAGGGAAGTGATTTTCTAGCATTTGAAAATGTTCTACTTTTAACAATAGATTTCTGACAAAAGGGGAAAATAAGCTTGAAGGGGTTATTTTGGTATGCACAGATGTTGCCTCATTCGCGTACTTGTTCCTTGACAAAAAGAAGGAAATACTTTGATTCCATGATGTTCACAGCAGTGCACAAAATTGTTTCCGTGTTTGGGGCTGATTAAATTTGCATTGTCTTTTATCCCCCAATTTGGG
>NW_015240698.1:0-614 GCF_001447785.1 Gekko japonicus | reverse complement strand
CCACCCTCCCTTTGAACCAACACTCTACGCAAAAGGATTGCAGCAGGAAACCACTGGGCCCCCTGTACACACGTCTTCCTCAAGAACTGGCACGTGCCACGTTCGTGGCGCAAAGGGGAATGGCGACTTCACCAGCTTTTTGCATCCGCCTTGGCTCCTGGGCAGCCAGCTGGTGCAGACGTTTCCTTGCAAGAGCCGATACGCAAAACACAGAATTGTGTTAAATTTCAAAAATAGTTCAGGGCAAAGCAGCGGACCGGGTAAGGCGGCGGAGCTGACCGGCGTTGCTTGCAGAAGAGCCAACCAAGTTGGCTCATAATCAGCGTGGTGAGTTTGATGAGGCTCCGTCCGTGATTTGGGGAGGGGGCCAGACGCAGGAGACAAGATTTAGCCTGTCGAGGAGGACAGGTGTGCCTAAAATTGCAGACAATCGGCAGCTTCCCTGGACTTTCCCGGAGCACGTTTTGCTAACCGGGAGAAGAGAAGGAAGCTGTGATGGGGTGCAAAGAAGAGGCGTGGCATTCTATGTCTTCGGTGGTTTTAACCTACGACTTGTTTGTTCGAGCTCCTTTGTCAGGTGATTCCCTAGGCCTCTCCTGGCTGGGGGGCGGGGG
>NW_015240697.1:0-614 GCF_001447785.1 Gekko japonicus | reverse complement strand
TGACTCAGAACATGGATCTGTCAAGACCAGTATCGGGGATGCTCAAACATTTGCTGGTCACGAGCAAGGAGATAACCCCCCAAGGACTGTTCTGCACCCCACAAGGGCCCAATCCTGTTCAGGCTACTCCTTACCCAACACTGCCCCCACACCTTCCCCTTCCCTGCAGTTCTGCAGTTCTGCTGCCACTCAAAGCCAACTAAAGAAGGCAGAGAAATACGGGGCTCAGCCTGCAGCATCCCTAGTCAGTATTGCCTGCTCGGGCTGGCAGCAGCTGTCTGGAGTCCCAAGCATGGGACTTTCATACCTCATTATACCATAACCTGAAAATGTCAGGGATTGAACCTGGGTTCTTCTTCGTGCAAAGGAGATGCTGAGCCACGTCCCCTCCCTCTAAGCAAGCAGGTTCAAGCAAAGAGGGATACAAACCGTCATGGATTAAATGTCTAATCCGCCTTTTATGTGCATTCAAACTCGGACCAAAGACAGGGATCATCAAATAATCCCCACTTTGTTTCTTTTCGTATTCATCGATGCGTTTTCTCAACAGTTTTGCTTATGTGTTCATATTGCGTATACATGTTGTATAATTCTGGCAAGCTGGTATTTTCATG
>NW_015240696.1:0-614 GCF_001447785.1 Gekko japonicus | reverse complement strand
TGGCAGGAGCTGGAAGAGGGTTATAAGTAGCTAAATAAACAAATAGGGCTGAATTCTACCCTTTCCCCCCTCCGGCAAGGTTGGCCACGGCCCCCCATAACAGTCCAAGCTGTGCATCATGGCACATTTGTCCTGTTGGCACTTTGGGGTGGGTTTAGTGTCAAATTTCAGCTTGCAGCCCAAGAAAGTGACTCCTAATGACCTGCTCAGGAAACCTCCCAGGGTCCTCCTGCATAAAGGACTGGAAAGGCAAACAACACACAAAACACCGAAGGGAACAAGTTCTTACCTTTTCCAAGTAGCTTGTGAACCACTCAGGAGGTTCCGGGCTGGGATGGTCCTCACTCTGGGAAGATTAAATAAAGAAATGCAGCTGCACAGCTTAACACATATACAACCTCTCTGAACCTATTCATAATCCACTCAAGAGGCCAAGCAAACACACTTAGATGCTTTTCGATCTTGGCCACATTGTTTTCCCTACTAAAATATGAGAGGACTTCCTGCTAGGAATGAGTTAGAGCAGGGACTGCATGTCCCAAGATGCTCTCCAAAGCCACAGGGATTCCTCTATGCAGAACAGTGGGAGGGGCAAGGAAAGGGCTAGGATTTTT
>NW_015240695.1:0-614 GCF_001447785.1 Gekko japonicus | reverse complement strand
CTTCCTCCTCCTTTTCCTCCTCTTCTTCTCTGTCCCAAGCCACTGTACCACGTTGACTCTCACACAACAGAATGCTCCTCCATTTTAAAAAAATCCCTGCTTCTAGAAAACTAGCACATCAGGGAGAAGGCTCCCGCTTCTAGACATCTAGTTCTTTGTGTGGGGATAGATCTTAGATCTTTCTAAAATGGGTTCGGTCCCATGTGCTACCATCTGCGGTCTGAAGTAGTATAATCCAGCCACACCGATTTACTATACCTCATCTCCTGTTTCTTGAGTCTAAGCCGCAAGCAACTTGAACGGTAATCACCCATTTAGATTTCAATCTGATTTTTAGCTTTCCCCGTTTTACGTTTGTGCGCCCTTTTCCTTTTCTTTTTACCCGGCAGGCAGCACCGCGGTTCGATCACCGGCCTGGTCTTCTCCCCAGATGGCAATTCCATGTACAGCGCTTGCAGCCACGGCACCCTGGCTCTCTATAACTGCGCCATCCAGAAGAGTCACATTGTCAGAGTTCTGGGTAAGGCTTTGTGCCTCTGAGGCGATCCTCTCACCTCCTGGGGTGGAGCTTTGTTGGACTAGCCAGGACTGGTCTATCGATGCCTATTAGCCAC
>NW_015240694.1:0-614 GCF_001447785.1 Gekko japonicus | reverse complement strand
TCCAGGCTGGGCATTCAGTCACAAAGCAGCAATGAGGTCCAACTAGCCAGCCCATGGTCCTCATGAGAAACACCTGCATGGCCTCCAAATCCTTTGCAAATGCACAGGAGTTCCCTGGCCAACAAATCAATGTGGAAAAGATTCTTCCTAAAGGTTAAAAAAATGAAAGCCACTCATCTATTGGATGCAGCACAAATCCAGAAGCTCAGCTAGCACTGGAATGTAACTGGTGCGAAACCAACCCCTCCCAAAGAACTCTCAAAAGACCAAGACCAGAGGCTACTCTAACCTATCCCGTGGCCTCCAACAACCTATTTCCGTTCATGACAACTGATACTTTGCAAGCCCTCTTGGTTTCTAGCCACAAAACCTTCTTACCCAAAATACAGCATTCCTCACCGTCTTTCCCCTGACTCACTCTGACTAGGACAGCAACACATCCGTATGGCTAGATGACTCGAAAATCAGCCAGCGGATTTGGAAAATGCATCATACCAAGAGATGAAGGTCACCAAGGTTTGCAAGGAGCCTAGCTTCCTAATTTGGAGCTACAGACCTACCTTTAGCTGAAAACCACCAACTCATTGGTTGCTCTTTTTAAAAACATCCTCCAG
>NW_015240693.1:0-614 GCF_001447785.1 Gekko japonicus | reverse complement strand
TCAGCTTAGAGGGAACACTGGTCGTATCTCCTTCTTTGTGTTGTTCCCCCCCCCCAAGTAAGATTTGGTCTCTTTAAGTGTTCCTTCCTGCTGGTAGGATAAGCCCGACCCTGCCGTTTTCTCTTCTACCACACTCTTCTCCTGTAGGCTCTTGGCTTCTTCTCCAAATGTCCAGCTCTGATAGTTATAACAAACCTTCCACGAATAAAGTGTGGTCAGGGGCATGGTACGCAGGTGGTGGCTGCTATTAGGGAAGTGAGCAAAAATGGGGCAAAAAGGACATGGAACACATCAGCTGTTAAGACAGATTTTCTCAGGTGGCTGCAAAGACAGACTCAACCACATTAATATAACTTGCTAATCCTTGCGAGGTGGAAATAACATGGCCGAGGTTATCCAAGGCACCAGATAAGTAGACGTTTCATAGTGAGAATGGCGGTGTTCCCCCCATCTGAGAGGCACCCTGGGCGACATCCAATTCTGTTGGCAGCTCAGAGACTGCTAAGCTCCCAATGAGCATGACTATGAAGACAATAAGTTGACCTGATAAAGGTTCAAAACCTTTCAAAACCTAACAGTGTATTTGTGACGACCCTTCTGTTGGAGGAGATCGC
>NW_015240692.1:0-614 GCF_001447785.1 Gekko japonicus | reverse complement strand
CAGATAACTAGCGTTTACATTGGCAGATTTTTCCCCTTACTTCATGTATATGTTTGCACACTTAGGCAGCTGTAATAAAATGGTATATTAAAATTATTAATCGTATACTGTCATTGTTGGTCTATCAGACTATTTACAGAATACTTTCTGACGCTAAACACAACTCTTGTTACAGGTACACATTTGCATCTGGTTCTCCAGATAACATTAAGCAGTGGAAGTTCCCTGATGGAAACTTCATCCAAAACCTTTCTGGTCATAGTGCTATTATCAATACACTGGCTGTGAATTCAGATGGAGTTCTGGTGTCTGGAGGTACAGTGGGAATGTTACAAATAGTTTGTATGGAGTTGGGCATTTTGATAGATCAAAAGGTTGGACAAGTAATTTTTAAACTAACTTTAATCATAACAAAACAAATTAGTTAACTGTTACTGTGAAGCAATGCTACCAACTCTTTTTTTTTTAAGTATTCCAACATCTTAATGAAGTTGTTAACAACCCTGTCCTGAGAAATGTTTAGGCTGCACTGTAAGGGTATTATTTGTTGGGGCTTTTAATGGGGTGAGCTGTGGTTGTTTCATTGGAGAGAGAAGAAGAGAAGAGATTGGATT
>NW_015240691.1:0-614 GCF_001447785.1 Gekko japonicus | reverse complement strand
CACACCAACTCAGCTTAGAGGAAACTATGCTGATAGTTTGTAAGCAAAATGACAGAATTTGCCAAAGAGTTTTCTCCCCTCTTGACAGTTTTCATGACAGTTTATGTCAAGGTCTGCTTCACTGTGTGGGACCTCTAACAAAGTGATATTGGGACAGGGGACACGATTGAGAGTCCATCCAAGTAAGTCGTACATGAACTGTCCTGTGCGGTTAAGTATGCCTTAGTTTCATTCCTAAACCAGTACTAAATAAATGGTTCCACAGGGCATCATCTGCTTTGACGTTCTCCCACAAAAGCCCCATTAAAACAAAGGTGACAGTGCTTATCGTTCCTTTTTCATTTCATGGGGCTTAATTGACCCATGAGAATTTCCCCCAGATTGTGTCTCCAGACTGGTTTGTGGTGGTGTTTGAATTTTCCAATTCGGGCACCCAAATGTCTTGCTGACTCCTCGCCCAATCGCTACAAACAATCTGTGGGCAAGAAAATGTAGCTTTCCCCCAAGAGGCCGTTTATGTAAAGGAAATTTTCACTGTGTACAAAGCAGGTATGAGAAAGTGGTATTTGGAAGCGGAACATGATTGGAAGTCGTACCAAGTAAGTCTTAGAACT
>NW_015240690.1:0-614 GCF_001447785.1 Gekko japonicus | reverse complement strand
TGAACCTGGGACCTTCTGCATGCCCCTGACCCGCAGCCCCGTCCATATACCTAGGAATTTATTGTCTTGGGTCCCCACAGTGTCAGATGCACTTTCTCCACCCATCTACCACTTCCCAAGGTGTAGATGGATTAACAAACAGTTCCCCTTTCCCTTTCCTCATTCAAAACCTGCTTGCCCATGGAATACAAATGGAAGGTTTCAGAATCCGAGATGGGCTTCCTGGCCAATTTCAGCACCACGGACAGCACTTAAGAACAACCAGCAGGTAGAGAATTGTCCTTTCAGCACCACGGAGAGAGCTCTAGAAGTGGGACCCCCCATCGGGGCGCCGAATAGCGGCCAAATTAGCGGCTATTGAATTTCTTAACTCTAGCCGGGAAGCCTGCTTGTTTCACCAGGATGTCTCTGAACGGCATACAAAGCAAGTGGTGGTGGGAGGTTGGTTTTAGAGCGAAAGGGGGTGGGTGAGTGGGGAGGAGGGCTCAGCTCTCCCCAGGGCCTCTGCTCCCTTCCCCCTTTGCTTGTTTCCCCGTGGAGCTGACTTCTGATATAGACTTCAGTTGAGCAGAAATGTGTGGGAGGGAGAAGGAGAGGCGGGTTGGTTGCAGGGA
>NW_015240689.1:0-614 GCF_001447785.1 Gekko japonicus | reverse complement strand
ACTTCTGGTTTGTGCCAGAAGTGATGTCATAACACCAGGGGACACCAGACAGGTAGGACCCTGACCCCAAAACTCTCCTGTCTCAGACTGGCAACCCTAGGTGTAAGATATTCATTTACATACTCATGGATGAACAGCAGCAGCACATAAGGTATTTCTGGAGGGGTTATCCTGGAGAGAGGGTGAAGCCTATTTCTGTATCTGTCACACAATATTTGCAGAACTGAAATGCACACCACTCGTTTTTCCTACAAGAGGACCAGGTTCACTAAAGTCATATCCCATAATCCTCCTTCTTAACTACTGCTCCCACATTACAACTATGGCCTCAGAAAGCAATGGAAAAAGAGCCCTGCTCCAGCGGTGCTGCCCCACAATGTGGGGTTTGTCTCTAGTCAATGTAACTCTTTTCCATATCCTAATACCAACAGAATGGAGGTTGAAGGGACAAGGTTAAAGTTCCACGGCCCAGGCACCATATTGCTAGAGTTCCTGGGGCCTAAAGTCACCACACCAGCCCTATCTCAGATAAAGCACTGCCAGTGCGCAAGTTTCAGACTTCTGCACAGAAACAAAAGAAGAACATATTGTGTAGTGTATTCAAAGCTGCCTTG
>NW_015240688.1:0-614 GCF_001447785.1 Gekko japonicus | reverse complement strand
AGCTTACTGGGTGACCTTGGGCCAGTCAGACTTTGTCGTCCTAACTTACCTCTCAGGATTGTTGTTTTGAGGGTAAATGGAGGAGAGGAGGCGGCGGTTACATTATAAATCACATTTGATGATAAAACTGAGTATAAATATCTAAGTAATGAAAACACTGAGAAATTATGGTGTCTTTGTAATATTGTTTTATCTACAAACATACAAGTTGAGCCTATTGGCACAACAAACTCCTACAGCAGGTAGCGCAATTTGTATTTGTTTAAAAGATTTCTAGGCCACCTTTCTCTTAAAAGAACCCAAGATGCATAATTTTTCTAAACTGCATTGCCAAGGCAGGGCAACTTTTAGTCAGTCCCACTGTACAAAACTCGGCACCTTCTCTGGCTGTTGGATCTTTGGTTCAGATCCAAATTTTCTTCTGTTTCTTTGTCGTTCGTACTAGCTCAAGACAAAAGGGTTGTTTTTCAAAAGCAGGGAGAGACAGCTTTGACATTTAATGAAATTTGACTCTTTGTTACGCCATTGATCAAGTCAAATAAAACCAGCATTAAAATAGTGTTTGGCTCCACTATTCTTTAGAATTTATCAATTGATGCACATCCTTTGTAGAG
>NW_015240687.1:0-614 GCF_001447785.1 Gekko japonicus | reverse complement strand
AGCTTAACTTTGCCTGGACGGTAACCTCGGTATCTGTAACATAGCAAAGCCCAAGAATCGTGGCCAGTGCCTGTGTAAGAGTGATTTCGGACTGACAAGTATATATTAGCGAAAATATTTCGGATTGGAGTCTACATTAGTTTAAATCTAGTGACTCTGGCAAGTCGAGTGGAATTGGGGCGCTCTCCCTTCACTTGCCAGTGGCTAGATTCAAACTACTGTAGACTCCAATCCTAAATATTTCCTTTCTTGAGGGCAAGACCTCAATAAATCAGGAGTTTGGATCGGGGCCTTCTCTGACTCCAGGTCTGCTTTCATTCTAATTCATGATCACATCACCTTGGATAAAATTCAAGAGGGATAGTTGAGAAAGCTTTTTTCTTTCTTTTAAGTAACCCCTCCTTCGGGGTTTTCAAAAGTTGTTTATGAAGCTTCAGCCGGAAATTAAATTCGGAGTTGTTGTGTGGCTGATGTCAAAAGCTCTTTAAAGTAAAACCTGAATTTCAGAAATGAAAATAAAGCAAGGTTCCTGTTATCTGTATGGACTCTTTTTTCGGGGGGATGGGTAATTTCTTCCCCCCATCTTTCAGACTACAGATTCCTCGAAAGCACTT
>NW_015240686.1:0-614 GCF_001447785.1 Gekko japonicus | reverse complement strand
GGCCTTCGCTCGCCTTGGCTCACAAAGCTGGATGCACACGCTGGTCAGAGAGGCCCCGGACGCCTTCCCACGCCACACCTTCCTCGGCAAACCCTCTCGTGCGCCCCCTTGAGGAAGGCCCACCCTCGTGCTGTCAGGGAGCCGGCCCCGGAGGAAGAGCCCTGCTCGGGCAGGGAATGTTAATCGGGGTGTCGGGTTCACAAGGTCCCCCTCGACCAGCTGTCGGGTGACTCTTTCTGAATCGGGGCGGGAGCAGCACGAGCGCTTTTGTTCCCGGCGGGCTTTTTATATCTCCGCGCACGCAGCGCCGCGTCACCCCAGAACTATTCTAATCCCTGAAACATCCTGCGCTTTCTGTGGAGCCTTCTAAATCGGGAACGCGCCGTTGCCAAAAATGAGCGGGGCGGGGAAGAGCTGCAGAGAAGGGGGCGGGGGAGCCGGTGCCAGCCGCGAGCCCCTCGACGAGTCTGCCAGCGACTGGGGCAGGCCGAGGCCTTGTGCCAGGGCTTGTCGCTAGGCAACTGCCGGCCTGGCTTCCCCTCTCCTTCAGGTCTGAGAGCAGGTGCCTCCCTGGGCGCCAGCGGGAGAACAAAAGATGGCCGTGGTGGTCGTGG
>NW_015240685.1:0-614 GCF_001447785.1 Gekko japonicus | reverse complement strand
TTTCTACGAAACGACCCCTGCCCAATGCAACAACATTTTTTTCATCAAACAATGGCAAACCGGATGAAAGACAGGTTGTGAAACCACAGCTTGCTGGACACGGCGTCATGCGCACAGACACACCTTTTTAAATGAAAGGACCCTCCCCCGCTCTATATCATGTGTGCAAGATGCATTTCCAGGAATATACAGTGGTGCTAAAAACAGCATGTCAGGTCTCCAGGGACCTCATTTCCGCTACGTATTCACTAGTCCTTGGTCTTGGGATGCAATAAAGCTTCAGCGGCATGTGAGACAGCAATATATCTTATGTGTTTTTTGGTACTGGGGAAAAAAGATAAGTCCCAGTATTAACAGGGCTAAAGGGTAATGAAGCTTCAACAGAACTAATAAAGTATAAGGGGAAAGGAGTTGCCCCCCCCATTCAAGTGATCTGTTCAATCTTTCCCACAAGCAGAGCAGAGTAACACAATCCTCATATTTCCTTCCTCCAGAGTTGCCAATGAACCGTCGCCCAAAACAAAACTTCAAGCATATCGAGGGGCTCCCGCTCGGACAAAACATTTGAGAAGGTTAAGGGAAACAAACGTTAGACAAGGCTAGCGGTGTTGCTC
>NW_015240684.1:0-614 GCF_001447785.1 Gekko japonicus | reverse complement strand
CACTACACCAAACTGGCTCTCTGTCGAAACCCTGGAGAGATGTTGTCAGCCAGAGTAGACCAGACTGGCCTTGATAGACTCATTCAGCAGAAGGCAGCAACGTCTGTTCATGTGAAACTCGGTGGACAGGGTACAAAAAGCAGCAGGCCAATTTACCAAGGCCTTACAGTACTACTTGGCCAAGGAAGGATTCCAATGATTTCTAACCATAAAAAAATGAAATACACCGAACTCAGAATTTCCACTGCTTTCTAAAAGTAGAACGAAATAATTGCTTGCAAAGAAAAACCCCGACGAACTCATAATTTTCCAGTGGGTTTTCTCTTTTTCTTGTGCTGCCTTCTGTAAGAAATTTCGACAGAAAGCAGATATGAATCGGAAGCTCTTTGCTTCTTCCATGACACCTTTAAGCTATTTTTGCTGCATTTCTAAGCCATTGGTGCGGAAATAATGCTCAGAAACAGCACACGTTGAATGGGAAACATACGTCACTAGGAGTGAGGAAACGCCATTTTGGTTGCACGTGGATGGCTTACCATTTCGTGTTTGAAAAGGATGGCGGGCATAAGAACGTAGGAGAACTTGAGAGATCTCCTGCTCTTACAGTTGATCTC
>NW_015240683.1:0-614 GCF_001447785.1 Gekko japonicus | reverse complement strand
CTCCCACAGGAAATGACCCCTGCATTTAGTTATTGCCCATCGCACAGTTAATTGCATTTAATAAAGTTGTGGCCTTTTAACATCCAAATCTCTGTTAGTTCCTTTCATTCCATGTCTGCCTGCAGTGAGTGGCTTCAGTGACTTCAGGCTGATTTGGTGAATGCCAAAAAGATAAAAATTTCTAAATTGTGCCTTCGAAGCAACTTGGAAAAGCATTAAGCCCTCGATTTAATTCTCAGTACTGTCAGGATCTATTGCAAGAGGCAACTGTTGAAAATAGTAACTTTTCTCCATGTTCATTATAAGCTGCATCAGGATTCCCATACATGGCGGGCCTGGCTTGTAATGGCTCTGGGTTTGTTAATGCCATTAACTCCTCATCCAATTCACCCCCTCCCACTTTGGCTATTACTGGTACCATCAATATAAAGTGTGGGAATCCAGCCACCGATATCCAGCATCTCATCTACTTTGGCCCTAAAATTACCTATCACAGGAAGCAGATGGATCTTGTGGAGCAGAATTTAAATCATGTCTCAGCCTTGCAGAAGTTCACAAATAGATGGTTTTACACATTTCCCCCCAATCACATTACTGAGTCACTGGAGGGGGGG
>NW_015240682.1:0-614 GCF_001447785.1 Gekko japonicus | reverse complement strand
ACTGCAGAGGGACACCCCAGCTGCACCTCACTCATTCCAGGTAGGTGACACCGTGTTCGCAAGGATACCTGCAATGGTAACCTCTGTCACTGGGCCACTATCCTACATCGTGTTCTCAAGCAGTGGAAGGAGCTATTAAAGGCACATCGACCAGCTCCGTACACGCTGGACGGACAGGCCAGATACGCCTGCTGGGGACCAAGTCGAGGAGGACTGGTGTCTGTGTCCACTGATCGCGGAAGGAGAGCCGCAGCTACCCTGCAGTATCGACGTTCCAACTTCAGATCCCGAGGCCACCCAGCCAACTATGCCGAAGGACAATGAGCCAGTGGACCAGTCAGGTTACAGCCCAGTAGCTGTTGAAGGTAACCTGCTGCCAACAAACTCTATCCCTACCACACCACACTGCGCTATGGTGGCCCCCCAATCTGGGGCAGTACGGCGTTCCGCAAGAACACGGACACGTCTTAAGTATTTGAAGGACTTTGTCTGTTAAAGATATGGACATATCTTAGGGGGGAGGGATGTTATGTATTATGTATTATGATTTCTGCTGCATGCCTAGCTTCTGACAATGCTTATTTAAGGCTGTGGTCACATGGAGCAGTAGCCAC
>NW_015240681.1:0-614 GCF_001447785.1 Gekko japonicus | reverse complement strand
GTTTTCCCTGCCGTGTGGCAGGGGCCCAGATGAGCCATTGATCACCAGCCATTCACTGCCCACATGCTGTTCTCTAGAAACTCACTCCCAGCTTTCTACACCCTGTGCTTGGTAGTCCTGGGCATGGTTATTCACGTCCCATCTTGGCTGGGTACGTGCAGGGCAGAGTCAAGGTCGTGCAGCATCAAGCCCACCAGCAAGGTTTCTCCATCTGTGAATTCGGGCTTGGCTGGAAGGCAAAACTGCAGGATTTCAGATCACTCAGAGTCTGAAAACTGGTTCCTGTGACTCACAGGGCCGGACTGCACTCTTAAACACCAAAGCAGGATCAGAAAGATTCTCAAAGGACCCATGCTCCCACTTGGAGTCTTGCACTGTGGCAGCGCTCTGCACCCTCGAGGTTCCTCTGGCATCGCCAGCCAATGCAGCACAATGACCTTGAAAGTCACTGGGTAATGTTGGAAGCCATTGGGAGGGCAGGTCTACTGGGGGCTCTCGCAACATACTTGAGGACTTAGTCTACCTTTGTTTCTGGGGTTCAGGCCTGTAGACGCTGCCCCTCAAAACAGGTTGTTCTTTGATTGGGGTTGCTGGCTCAGCTAGGTTAAGCAGGC
>NW_015240680.1:0-614 GCF_001447785.1 Gekko japonicus | reverse complement strand
TTTCTCCAGGGAAACTGATCTTCAACATCACCTACAGACTGACAATCCGATTTCCAGTCTTCAGCTACATTCAGAGATCCCCTCTACCTATTTTATACCTCCCTGGTTACACTACCCTTGCTGTCAAATTATTACTCCATTCATAATTAAAAATGAGATGTGTCTTGATCTCATGTGCTTTTTTTGTGCCTGTGTGGCAGCATTTATGAGATTAAGCAGCTGAGGTCTGTAGGTGCTGTGGACACATGCTCAGAAGCTGATTGCTTTAGTATGATGAAATCACCATGATTGCTGAAGCTGACATGAGCCTTTTGTGAATGCAATTATAAACACCAACTGAGATGTCATCTTTCCCTCCATGAGGAGTTTGTGCTGGTAAATATAGAACTTGGGGCAAGATGTCATGGTGCTACATGGTATACACAGAAGACATGTAAGCATTACACTGTTGCCTAGGTAATATACTGCCTTTCCCTCTACTGCAATTCCTAGGTGGCAGCCTGTTTGTTATCTGCGGTTAGTTGGTGAGACAATGTCACTCCTATCTTGAGGTCCCTTCACTGGTTGCTGATTAGTTTCCGAGTCCAGTTCAAGGTGCAAAAAATAAAGGAGGG
>NW_015240679.1:0-614 GCF_001447785.1 Gekko japonicus | reverse complement strand
GACCCTGCACTTCTTTGGCGGTGTCCCATTCAAGTACTAACCACGGCTGACGCTGCTCAGCTTCCAAGATCCAAAAAGATCAGCCTAGCCTGGGACACTCAAGGCAGGGCACCTCGTTGGTGGCAGCCACTAACCTGTGGAATTGTCCTCCTCTTGAGGCCAGATTGGCTCACACTCTCTCTTCGTTCAGAAACAAAGACCTATTTTAATTTACGCTACCTTTTCCAGTTTGAGTTTACCCACTAGCCATGGAGTTCTGAAACTGTTCCATTGTTTTACCTGCTGCTTTGCTATGTGTCACAACTGCTGATGGTAGTTTTTAACTAATGTTTTGGTTTAAATTGGTGTTGATTGCTGTTTTATTAACTGCTTTGAAAATCATTACACATGAAAAGTGGCATAGCCGATAATCTAAACAATTGAATAAAAGTATTTTAGAAAGGAACAATTTTTCAATTAGATCTAATCCTAGTCTCTGGTTACAGCGGTTTTAGAAGTTTTTCAGACACTGCCCCCCTCACGGGTGATATTAAAAACTGGATGTCCCATACCTGAGTGGTTAGAGCTTCACAAGTCAGCATAGAAAAGGTCTATATATTTTTTATTTTATCACT
>NW_015240678.1:0-614 GCF_001447785.1 Gekko japonicus | reverse complement strand
CTGTTCCTAGCAGTGTGGTGTGCTTATTAGGAAAAACACACAGCTCAAATCGATTTGTTTGAAAGAAAAATACTATGTGATGGAAATGCCATTTAGGCAACGTATATCTCTGTTAGAATGAAAATCAACACCATTATGAGAATGCATACAAATAGCACGAACCCTCCTAAACTTTTGTAATTCCAGGGGCCAAATGTAATCTGTATGAAATGTATTATTTTGCTTAGGCGTTCAGTTCTTAGCTTGTTTGCTTCACTGCTGGGTAAAGACAAATGCTTGTTTTTATACATGCTGAGCATTTCAGCTGCTACCTGCAATCTTGTTGTCTTAACAGAAGTGAAAATACCAATTAAGTAATTGCTAATTAAGATAACTGTATTAACGGCTAAGGCTTGCATAAGAACTTCCAAAGGAAGAATACAGAGCAAGAGAAATGAAATAAATATTTCACTAGGTTTGAAGACGATGGTGTAATTCCTGATAAATAGAATTTCAAATCTTCTCTGGTGAATTACATATTTTAGTAGTTTTGTTTAACATTTTGTTCAGGATGGAAGTCTTCTGCATTGACGGCTCTAGATGTATGAACATCATTTTAGGTTCTTTTTCTTATT
>NW_015240677.1:0-614 GCF_001447785.1 Gekko japonicus | reverse complement strand
TTTTTTTTTGTCACTACTTCTAGAGTGTTCAGATTTTTACATCACTTTACAATTGTTTTCATTCCTTGAAATAAGTTTGCCCTCAGCGTGTAACTAACTCTGATAGGCTATGTAACATCATGACATCGTCAGACAGTTGTCTGGGATCACCTATGAGACTAATCCAGGGAGGACACCATCATTAGGAGACAAATGGTGAGGAACATGGCAATGGGTCCATTGCTGGCTTTACAGTCACCATGATCCTTATCCCACAATCATTGTGATGTTGGTTTTTTTATGGGACACTTCCAAGTTTCAGCTATACACTCAACAAGACACATGGAGATTCCCAGTGCTAAGCTGCCTGAATTGTCCATAATCATGTTACAGATGTCTATTAGCTGGCTACCAAGCAAGGCTGTATATCTCCTCCTTCTGAACTGTTTCGATTGGAAATAGGAAAGAACTCTCTATTATGTAATGGAGTGTATTTCCAGGCAGTAACGGAGTGTATTTCCAGTCCTAAAGACACTTTGAATAACATCATCCTTTTGAGTAGACCTGCTTATGATTGCTCCTTGTGTTTGGAAAACTTGTAATCTAGGAGAGTGCTTGCTAAATTTCCCATTCTC
>NW_015240676.1:0-614 GCF_001447785.1 Gekko japonicus | reverse complement strand
TTCCTGCCCAAAAATAGCCCTGAGTGTTCATATTTTTTGTCTCAGATTCTGACGTACTGGAAGGTATAATACAATGAAAGGCCAAGATATTTGCCATGCATTGGTTGAGTGGTTCTACCATTATGTACATCCTTGTCTTCAGATCTGCTAACTCTAAAGTTTTATCTGTCTGATGCATGATCATATAGTGGGATGGTCTATTGTCTACCTTCTTATTCTCTCCACAATTGTACCATTGCCTGGGAGGTTTAAAATTCATACAAATACAGACCAATCAATGAAGGTGACAAGCTAGCAGAAGCCCTAACAATGGGGAAGTAGATGAGATCACAACCAGAACTGTTTAGGGGACAGCTTTTCGGCCCCTTAAATCTCCTGCTGTATAATCCAGGTGTTGAGTTTATAAGCACCTGTTAAAAGAACAGATGAGGAGATAGAAATTCGGTTTTGTACAAATTTGACCTGTGGCAAGGTGCAAGTTCTTGATAAGCCCGCAGGATGAATTTCAGCCAACTCAGTTTTTTCACATACCTGTGTAGCCTCATCATTAAAAAGGATAAAGGAACTTACTCCTTTTGTGCAGATGATCAGAGTGAATGCAGGCAATTATTATT
>NW_015240675.1:0-614 GCF_001447785.1 Gekko japonicus | reverse complement strand
GTGGCCCTTTTATTTAACCTACAATCTGTAAATCTTTGGGCTTTTTTCATAGATGTGTAGCAAAATAGTCTCTTAAAATATCTGTAAAAATTCCTAAGTCAGGTGAGTTAATTTACACTTAATTGTGTTAAAGAAAATATTGTAAAACCAGAAATGTATACCCTGGGGGAAAATGCCATCTTGTGATGTATTAAAAAAAATCTGCACATGTGAACAGCAGTTATAATCAATAACTGGAGGGTTTATACAATGTATTTTTGCAATGTAAAACTACATACTTTATAAAGGTATTTAAATGTATAGTGTCCATTTTTAAAATATCTGTAAACTCTTAAGTGTATATGGTACAATTCCTGTTCAATAGTATTACACCCCCTCTTTTAAAAGTTGCATCTTTTAAATTCACTGAGTTCTATCAAAGTTCTGTTCTAGTAATGGTGAAGCCAACTGAATTTAAGCAAAAAGATTTGATCATGGTAGTTTTGCTGCTGTTTCATTACACAGTGTAAGAGATAACTGTGGTAGCTTAAACCTAGATATTATTCTTAGCTATGTTGACACACAGAAAACAACTGTACATAAAGAGCTCAGGGGAATACAGTATGACACTGGGG
>NW_015240674.1:0-614 GCF_001447785.1 Gekko japonicus | reverse complement strand
ACTTTTTGATGGGATGCCTCTTGCTGAAGTGTGTCTGGATGTATTTGTTTCAGTAATTCGTGTTATCAGTATAGTAATAAGTGAGTTGCTGCTGTTAGTGGTGCTGTAGAGCCAAAATCAAGGTAGGTACAAAACACAGAGACAAATGGCCTGTTCCTCTTCTCCTTGCAGCCAACAGTCAGGACGTGAATGGTGAAAATAAATTACCCACAGCCAGTGATGCTTGATGAGAGTTGAATAACATATCAGACTAACGTTAGGACTAGTGGCTGGGGCGTGGCAGATTAAAAATTTAAGAATGTTAGGATTTGACATGAAAAGCAGCTTTCAGGAAGGCTCAAAGGTAACTGAGAACAAAAGTAGGAAGAGGGTGAATAAAATAAGATGGGAAATGATTAAATAGAGTGGGTGATGAATGTGACATGATTACAGCATTGGAGGGAATGATGGGGGTGGGGGGAGCTGAAAAAGTCCCCCTGGTTGCATACTACTTGGGGAAGAGTTTAAATAGGGCCTGCTACTAACTTGTGTGAGCTCTAGCTGTCTTTTTGAAACACCAGCTTTGCAGGGATACTTCCATTTCAGCCTAATGCTACAAACCCAAAGGGGGGGGG
>NW_015240673.1:0-614 GCF_001447785.1 Gekko japonicus | reverse complement strand
GAGGGGAAGTTTTTGTATCCAACTTTTAATCTGCAAGCAGTGAAAAACAGAAAGATTTGAAGGTCAATTTGAAGACATAACTGTGAAAGGAGAATCTGGCTATCTTTTATATTAATTCTGGCCAATCTAATTTGTACTTAATCAAATAGAAAATCAACCTGATGCCCTGGTTTCTTTAAAGTCATAATCACAGGCAACAAGACATCAAGGGAGATAAATCAGGCATTACTTATTTTCTGTACTTATCCCAAATTGAGTTTAGAGGAGTATGAATTTCATTATCATCTAAAACACACAATTTATTCTTTTTAAAATGTATCTTAACAAATACTTAAATATTAAATTAAGAAGATTTCCTGCAAAGCCTAAATCCACTCAGTAATACAACCAAAATAGCTAAACAAAAAACCTAAACAATTAGGAACAGCTAAACTCCATTTTAAAATGACTGTAAAATAGCTGTTTTTATCTGAGGCTGTTGATAAACTCATATGAATTGGTTGTATAAAAGGATGTATTTTATGTATCTTTAGATTTGGAATAATCAGAGGAATTGCTATGAACCACCACCACTTTAACCTGTGCGATCTTTCCCATCCAAACATTTTTACATT
>NW_015240672.1:0-614 GCF_001447785.1 Gekko japonicus | reverse complement strand
GCAAGGGAACCTTTACCTTTTTAAGGCCAAATTACCTGTTACATTTTTCAAAAGTAGGATCCGGGTTTCCCGGATCTAGCTCACTTTCCCCCTAGTCCCACAGCAGCCGTGGGAAAAGGCATTTTTGAAAGTCCCCATGAGTCCCTCCTTCCCTCTGCGCTGTCATCCCAAACCCAATCACACTCCTGGGGACTTGAAAACTGCCTTTCCCGGCAGCTGTTGTGACTGCAGGAAAAGTGAGTTGGATCTGGGGAACTCGGACCCAGTTCGTCAAAAAACATAACGTATAGTGGCCCAGTGGCACCCTACAGAGTTACAAAATTAATTAGCACAATTTATAGAGGTCATTAAAGTGTCACTGGACTCCTGTTCATTATCTTTATCTGATCCCGTAAAAAGTTTGGGAGTGCTCTAGGACCCAGCTTTGCTCTTTGAAACTCCAGGCTGGAGTAGTTACCAGGATTACTTTCTACCACTGACATCCAATTAGGAAGCATTCTCCCCATCTAGGTTCAGTTGACTTAGCCACACTGATCTATGCTGCAGTCACCTCAAGGCTAGACTACTGCCGTACATTCTATATGGAGCTGCCCTTGGAGATAACGCAGAAATCT
>NW_015240671.1:0-614 GCF_001447785.1 Gekko japonicus | reverse complement strand
TGCTGTGGGTTGCTATTGGGGAGAAAAGTGGGATATAAATATAAAAATAAATAAACTGAATAAACCCATAAAAATAATCTTATCTCGTATGTCCTGAAGAGCACTCTTGAACACTGACCAGGCTAGTCTTTCATAAGTGGAAGAGAAATGACCCAGTTTTGATCTACTAAGTTTGCTACATTATGCAGACAGGAACTCAAACTGATGCTTGTAAGGGGAACAGAAAAGCCAGATGTGCTGAGTGACAGGAAAAACTACCTCTGGTTTTTGGTGCCCTTCTTCAGGGCTCTTTTTTGATACAGTCCTTCTAATATAATGATTACATCGTTTTATGCTTTGGTGTCTTCTCCTTCCCTCAGATCTTCCTTCTTCATTTGCCAGCATCTATATCCCATTCCTGCCTATAATCATCACCCTTATTTAATAAAAGTTGCAGCTTTCACATTTTATGCAATCTTTGCAGACCCAGAGCATAGACACAAATAGTGATTTTTCTTTTAAATTCAATAAATTCTTTCTGACAGTCAATTATGGGACCACAAGATGCAATTTTCCCCCCCTTACAAACTCACTTTGAATAGTCAAATGGCATATTAACTTGGCAGTGTTTTTTT
>NW_015240670.1:0-614 GCF_001447785.1 Gekko japonicus | reverse complement strand
TTCTCTCTTTAGGTCATATTCTAGCCATCTTGAAATGACTTTTTGCCATTCACATTGCATAACTGCAGTTCCCTTAAAAGAAACACGGATGATATAAGCTGTCTCACTGTAAGGGCAAGTACAGTGACACATCATTCTTTTAAGGACTAACATTTCAGCAAAACTTCTTTTCTCTTTCAATAAGCTAATTTTTAAATCTAAAATTACATATGCAGCTGTAACCTAAGGGGTAGGGTGAAAAATGCAAAACCTTTCCAAGGTCCACCAAATCCTATTTGCTGCTTCAAAAACCCTTACAAACATTATTTTAAAAGTGAGCAATTACCCTCTGGATGAAGAGATGGAGTGGGGTACTGGGGATGAAGCACGTGGGAAGGACTTGTGTATAATTCCCCTGCCCTAACTCTCGAGTGCCAATCTTTCTTAAACTCTTTGCCTACATTCCCCCAAATACTGCCATTAGGAATGAATGCTTAACCAAGTGAGTGAGGGGCACACCAAGCGGTACCTCTAAGTAGTAACAAAATATTTTTGTTACTGTTAATGGATATGTAAATTTAATATGCAAAATTTGAGGAAATAAACATTTGTGTCACATTTCCAGTCTGCATAAT
>NW_015240669.1:0-614 GCF_001447785.1 Gekko japonicus | reverse complement strand
TCTACCACTGAGCCACAGCCTCTTCCCTCCCATTGCTCTCTGCCTGGTCTTATCTCCTCAGTTCAGTGCCCCTACGTAACATCTGGACTCTGAAAACAGAGGAAGGGTGAACTGAAGCTGAAGATCCAATCAAAGTCAGATTGCTTGCTTAACCATATGAGTTCTCCATTCCCATAACAGTAGTTTTGAAGAAGAAGAATGCCTACCTTAAGGATATTGCCAAATCATGGTTCCACTGGTGAGGCTGGAGGGCTGGATATTGATGTAAGAATAACAGATCTTTCTGAGCAGCTCCTTGTATTTTGCCTCAAGCTCTGGCTGTGTCAATGGACACCTCCTCTGCTGTAAAACTGCCAGATGCTAATATTTACCTGGGTGGGTTGTTGTTTTTTTGTTCACTAGAGAAAAAAGGTAAGATCTTCAGCATGCTGCACCATTTTTTTCTCTGTGATATTTTAATAGTTGCTAGCTATTTGCTACATTTAGATCTTGCATTTATTCCACTGAAATCAAGGCAGTGTACATGAAGATCCCAAGAGGTATCCCATTTAGACATTAACCAGAGCCAGACCAAAGGAGTCCTGTTCTACCCCAGAAGCACAGCCACGCCTGCT
>NW_015240668.1:0-614 GCF_001447785.1 Gekko japonicus | reverse complement strand
AATCTCTTCTTCTCTTCTTCTTCTACTTACGGCCCGGCCAGCAGGCATAAAGTTTGGGTCAAAACTCACAAAGCACATAGAAGCTTGAAACAAAACTCCCATCTCACCAAATTCTTATCCTGGAGAGGGCAGGGAAGCACAAAGGCACTTCCTGCTATCTTTTAACCTCTTTGGCAAATGTCCCGCCAACACAGAACGTGCCGGTTTAGTGAGGACCGCGATACGTCAGTGACGCAACGGCCTCGCTGCGGCTTTGGCCCCGGTCTGCTCAGCTGCTGAGTCGGTAGCAAGGCAGGCCCTGGAGAGGCCAGTGGGAGCGGAACCTGCTCTGTTTACAAATATTTCTGGGCTGCCTTTCCGTTCATTTAATGCTCAAGGTAGCTTAGGCGAAAAAGTACAACTATATTGAAGACCAACTGAAGCTCTGACAATATTAAAAGCTGCAACAATGCAAATTCTCTTCAAAGACCTCTTGCTCAAACAAAAACATTTTGAACTGGCCTCGGAAGGCCTGTAGTGATGGGGAAGAGAGTTATGCTTCTGGCGGGTCTATCAACCCCCATCATCCAGTTGTGTCCCAGGAAAACCACAAGCTACTGCTGATTGTGTTATTT
>NW_015240667.1:0-614 GCF_001447785.1 Gekko japonicus | reverse complement strand
CCACAGCATGTACTTTTGCCCAAGTTCAATCCAATAAGCAGTCTAAGGATTGGGGAAGCCCTCATCCTGTCACAAAATCTGGTTTAATAATTTATTTGGAACAATAATTTACTCGGAAACTTTTTACTCTGCCCCCTCAGGGAACCAGACTTAGGCAGCTTACAAATTAAAACATAATAAAATATGGATCATAAAAAGTTATTATAACTCACAATTCAAAACACCGAACAGCATAAAACAACATAAAACATGAAGCAGCTTAACATGGGTATGAAACATTTCTCAGGCTACAAACATGCTATAAAATTATGTTTAAAAGATTAGCCCCTCATTTACACCACTACTTCTGTTCTTGCACATAGCTGTGTTCCATAGAAAGCTAAGCCACAATCTAATGCACAGCATGAAGCACACATAGGACTCCCAAAGTCAGTGCAGAGTTACAGCTTCAGCATTTTCATAGGAAGCACTTGCTCAGGAATCTTAACTAACATTTGTGCTATTAAGCCATGGTTAGCACCAGATTCTTCTGTTTAATTAGAATAGTAATATATCAGCCATATCTGAAATTATAATTGCAATATAAAACATTTCAACTGTGTTTGTTTTTTTTA
>NW_015240666.1:0-614 GCF_001447785.1 Gekko japonicus | reverse complement strand
GAAGTGTTTTTAACTTGTAACACCCAACATTCACGGACAGACAGACAACTTTTCACCTGTACGTGATGCAGGGACTATCATGTGGCCATCCCACACGGGAAACCACAAGAACAGCAACATTTCCTGCACTAGCTCTGTCAAAATATGCAGAAGTGACACTCAGAAGTTGCTCTCAAACAACGTCTTCTTATTTCAGTTTTGTATTGGGTGGAACTTTATGCCCCGGAAAATAATTATATCCCTTCAAATAGTTCCATTCTTAACTCCTGCCGCTGCATTCATATACCACTCTTTTCCCTTCATGCCCCCTTCCATATCTCCCCATAAAATATGTGCCACCATCTTAAAAACATAAATTGAAAATGGGGTGCTTTAAAAAGAAGGAAGAGACAGTATAAGCTGTGAGTAACAATGGTTGGAGTTCATCTATAAGGTATGACTACATATGTGTTTCTGTATATCTGTTTCTTTCCATTTAGTCTTTTGACTTTGACAAAGTAAGGGGAGAAAATAAATTATTTGGCGGCTTGCAACAGTAGCCATGAGGAAGCTGATTTACAGATTTTGCACAAATGTATGAATGCTATGCTTTAAAAGGTAAAGGTAAAGGTTCC
>NW_015240665.1:0-614 GCF_001447785.1 Gekko japonicus | reverse complement strand
GGACTAGCCAGAGAGAGATGTGGAGAAACAAAAAATTGGATAGGCAGTCTTTCTAGACCACTGACTTTCAAGATGGAAACCAAGGGACAAATCAAAGCTTACATCTGGTACTTAGAAAGACCACCCCTTTTGAAATCAAAGTCAGGACCCAGGAGCATCCCTAGAATCTGGTCTTCTGCCTTGATTATTTTACATAATTGTGTAGCAGGGCAAAAAAAATTCCCACTCACCTAGAAGATCATCTGTGGATGAGCATTCCTTTCACACAAAAGTAGATTGATCACGTGGCAGGGGAAGGATTCCTGTGTTCATGTCAAGAGGTTTACTGGAAAAACTCAAGTCGAAATGGGAAACCTGAGGGAGGGGGGAAAAATCAGGCTTCACCATGTCTTGACACGTTAGATGTGCAAACACACAGATCTCACGGTCAGATTGCATCGCACACAATTTAAACATTCTGGGCTTTTAGCAGATTCATGAGACTACAATGGCTGATAGTGCCCAAGGGGAAGGAGCAGTTGGTTTTATCTGTGCTTCCTGAAAAGGTAATGAGATCCCAGTCAAATAGGGTAATTATTTTCCCCAAATAAAAGGGAGGATGGAGTGTGCAATGT
>NW_015240664.1:0-614 GCF_001447785.1 Gekko japonicus | reverse complement strand
CAACTGTTCCAGATCTTGAGATATGACAATATACACTCTTCCCGCTGAATAATGAAACGATTCCTGATTCATTGGCGTCAGCCGTAGCTACGAAAACAGGACGTTGTTAAACATCTCTGTCTGATGAGGTACCTATTTCTGTAAACGCAGATGTGATGTTTTCAAGTATCCCTTTAAAGAAAAGCAGGGTAGGGTTTATAAGACGGGTGTGTGTGTGCCTCCCTGGTCTATATTCATGTGCTGGAACCTTCGGAGGCCGGGTAAGCGGAGAGCAGCGAAAGATCTGTGAGCTGTGAATCCCAAGGAAGAGCCAGGAGATTTGTGATGCAAATGATTTACTGGTGCCGAGCTGGGAGCATACGGGATTTCAATACGGAGGAGCCAAATCGGATTCGTTACCTGACAATTAACTCCAAATTAATGCAAAACCGTGGAGCGGGAATGAGCCCAAAAGAAGACAGCTCCACCCCCCCCCCTTCTCTGGCTGCCAACCGGAATCAACAAGACATGAGGAACTCTGAGCTGTGAGAAGGCCCGATCCTGACAGGTTTGGAAGGGCTGCATAAATCTGTCGATAGGCAAACCGATCTTGCGAGATAGTTTCAAAGGGTAGC
>NW_015240663.1:0-614 GCF_001447785.1 Gekko japonicus | reverse complement strand
GACTTCTTTCCTCTTTCTAATGGAAATAGTGTTTTGACAATGGAACCAATCACGTAGGGGATTGTGTGGGTTCTCCACCACTGGTGTTTTCAAGCAGATGCTGTGCAGCTGTCTAGGATTGCTATAGGTTTGTATGTACGTTGTTCAGGAGGGATTAGATGTCTTCCAACTTCTGACTCCAGTTCTATGACTCTTCATTCCTGTCCTATCCCTTGAAAAGGATGGGCAGTGGTGTAGAGATCTAGCTCCTTCATTAGCTTCTGTTGTTTACTGTGGCAACAGACAAGGTGCTGCTTCTAGCACTCCAGCCTTTCTGGCCCATTTGTAGGGTTGGAAATGTTAGGAATGAGGGGGAGCACATTGCTCAGCACTACATTTGACCTTTGCTCCTGTGCATATGTGTTATGGGTGAAGTATGAATGCAGCTGCTGTCTGGCCTTAGCCAGTACAACTTCGGTCCCCTTTTCCATTAACAGGGAATCTGACTGGGTCCCACTTGGGTTATCAGTGTGGAAAGTTATCACCTTTGATGCAAGAGTGAGTTAATGATGGAGTGCAATGCTGGCAAAGGTCCAGATTGGTCAGAAGCAGAGGTCATTTCGGGGGAGATCGCG
>NW_015240662.1:0-614 GCF_001447785.1 Gekko japonicus | reverse complement strand
TGAATTTCGAGGATGGATGTTCTCTAGATATTCTTTGAATGTTCATGTGGCATTTGATGACATTCTTTGGTGTTCGTTGAAATCAAAACATGGAAAGGATGCCAACTGCTCTTAAAAATTCTCAGGTTTCAGATTCTGAGGAAAATTCTACAAGCAACATGCAGATCTGAATTCTAAATACAAAACCACACTTGAAGGCTAGATTTGAAATTTTGGCACAAAATTGAACATTTATGAATATTATTTTCCACTGTCGCAAAGACCAAGTCCTTATCTAAATGTCAGAACATATACATGTATTCCTTTGACTTATTAGTTCATTGTTAAAAATATCTGATAGAATTTTAATTAGGGATGCCAAAAATTCTGCAGCAAACATATCTACAGTCAGACTTACTGTGCTCCACTGTGGCAGTCTGACCTGAGCTGATCCCCACGTCTGTTCAATTCAGCACCAAATGACTGAAAAGCCTGCCTCACAAACACCCTCACTGTATGCAGAATATTATGTGTAGGCTTGACATGTACATGCCTAGAGCTGTATACGTGTTCAAGGTGGGATAAAGGTTCAGGCAACTCAAGGCACATCGGATGAAGTGAGCTCTGACTCACAA
>NW_015240661.1:0-614 GCF_001447785.1 Gekko japonicus | reverse complement strand
TGACCTTTGATCCATTTCCCTTGTATTATTTTCAACAAAAAAGGACCAGCTGTAGTCTGTGGCAATCTGGTGAAGGATTATTGTGGCTGTTCACATGGGTTTAAAGTGCTTTTGGAGATGTATGGTGGATCAATTGGCAAACCATACACTGCCACACCACTGTGATCCCAGAATGGCACCATTGCAAAAGTGACTTTTTTTGAGTTACATTCATACGGTCTGCTTTATTTTTGCATGGGCAAATTCACAGCCCTGAATGAGCTGCGACACAATAGATAATTTCCTTTTGACTGGCGGTTGTCATGGGGGGGGGAATCCCTAAGAAAACAACGGAATAGTCTTCTCTGACACAGAGCAGGATTTGCTGCAAAAGTTCAGCAATTAACTCAAACCAGATGCTTCACTTCAGAAATGAGTGGTAGCTTGGCAATCTGCACTGTAAAGCTGTCTACTTGACTTTATAGAGCGTCATTATGCACTGCAGCAAAGTAACTTATTACTTTTGTTCAAGCGACTGTAATCACCTTGCATAGAGAGGGAAGCATGCAAAATAACGAGGCAAAAACTGAATCGTGTTTCATGGCTACAAAACAAAGGGGGAGAGAGAGAGAGAG
>NW_015240660.1:0-614 GCF_001447785.1 Gekko japonicus | reverse complement strand
AGAGAAAAACCAGGCAAAGTTTTTAAAATACAAAGGTGTTCAATACACATGTCCAAAAGTAAAAGTAGGATTTACAGGGTTGTTCTCAAGAGCCCTTCAGACAGGAAAATTTCAGCACATGAACTTGTAAGTCTCAAATGGAAGAGTGGGTCTTTTGAGGAAATTGCCTTTCACAACTCTGTTGAAAGAGCAGGTGTTGTTTCTAAAGTCCGAAGCCATATGGTTTAGATGAACAGTTCCTTAAATTGCTATGAATAAATGAAAACATCAGCAAGCCTCAGAGCTGCAGCTGGTCCAATAAGCAAGTGACAGCAACTCATAGTTTAAACAGAGAACACAGCAGCTTTGCAGAAGTTGAACTCTGGATCCATCTGCCACTATTTTCTTTCTTTGCATATTGGCTACCCAGGTTTGGAGAAGTACTAATGGTTGTCCTCAGTTGCATTAATTCCATTTCAGGAGGATAAAGGGTCTATGGTCTAGTTGAGGCTGTTGGGAAGTGATTTTGCTGCCTCAAGTAAACTGCAGATACTGCTGCCTTCTACCTGCCTATTTTCTTATGGGTGAAACAGAAATATCCTTCTAATGCATTCAGCAGATGTCTGAAAAGAGGT
>NW_015240659.1:0-614 GCF_001447785.1 Gekko japonicus | reverse complement strand
CATCCTAAAAAGTCAAAGGCACAAGTATAGGACGAAGAAGACTTGGCTTGGAAGCATTTCATGTGGGAAGGATCTAAGTGTCTTTAAGCCCCTTTCTCAGCCTTGGCCCAAAAGGGCTTCAGGTGAGGACCGAGGACCACACCGGCACGTCTCTCAAGGGATGCCGTGGCATCTGGAGAGACACTGGTGTCCTGGCATGCCTGTGCCACGCTAGTGCTGCACCAATGTCACCACTATGGAAGGTATGCAGAGCTTAGATGTTGAGGGAAATGCCCCTGCCCTGCACACCTCAAGAGCACAGAGACTTGCACTCTGGTGGTGGGAAATAAGCCTGTAGTACTGCACAGGGCGTACTTAGCACAGACACCCAAGGGAGAGAATAAGCATTGCATTTGCCTAACACTATATATTGCTGAGAGCTCTTACGGGTACTGCTCAGGACAGAGACACATAAAGAGAGACTCTGCTCCGTCAAAGGGGGTGCAGGGAGAACGTGCCCCACACAGGTCAGCAAGGGAAGTATAGTCTGTTCTTTAAACTGGGACTCCTGCGGCAGTTTCTCCCTCCCTGCCTGCCACATGTTCCCCTTTGTTTATCCCCCCTAAAAAAAAAAA
>NW_015240658.1:0-615 GCF_001447785.1 Gekko japonicus | reverse complement strand
CTCAGACTGGCATTGGCTCTCCAGGGTCTTAGATACAGATCTTTCACATCACCTTCTACGTGCCACTACTGTACCGGAAGAAGACAGGGATTGCATGACCAGCAGATACTGTATTGCTGTGCTATAGCCACACTCCAGTTCTCTCAAGATGTTCAGGCTTTGTTGTGTTGTAACTGTTTTACTACTTCTGCTGCGTCTTGCTGAGTGTAAGGCACATCAGCTTATGTGCAACATGACTCATCCTCTACAGATCCTCCATGAATATTATCAGCCAGGAGACTTCATTATTGGAGGGATTGTTTCTCAACTTTTCATAATTTCTGACCCAATACCCTTCATGGAAAGCCATAAAATGGAACCTATTCTGTAAGGATAACATACAACGATCTATTATTTTGTAATTAATGAACTATTATAATAAGTTTGTCTACCATGACACAGGAGCATGCCATCTATTTGTCTTTTAATATAAAAAACTTTTCAGAGTTAACTTTTATGTTATAGAAATTGTGCAGTTTCTTCAACAGGATATCTCCATAGATTCTCTTTTACCTTTGTTATTACATGTTCCTTATTTTTCCACACCATATTTCTGCAATTTTCTTATAGCTTTCC
>NW_015240657.1:0-614 GCF_001447785.1 Gekko japonicus | reverse complement strand
TTTAACCCACTCTCAGCCCGCCGTCTGACCGCACCCTTAAAGTGATGTAGCACCCCCCCAATTTCAAGGCATTCTGAGTCGCTAACTCCAATGTATGTCACATGTCCAGCGCTTGGCCTTTCTCTTTCAAAACGAGGTATTGGATTGTCTCTGTTCACTTGGAAACAGGAAGAATTCGCAGTCTCCTAATACTCACTGAACTTATAATTGTGTTCCCTGGCTTTGGTGATAAGTTATACCTAGGAGTCTGAATTACTGGGGTTGGGCAGGTGCCAAGGAGGTGAGGAAGGGCCCGTTTTGGGGAGCGTCAGGCATGATTAATGGTAGACAGCAGGGTATTGCTTCCATCGGTGAATATACCATGGCTAATTTCTATTCTTATAAACTGCAAGAGACTGCAGTCTGCCTGCGGGGTGGAGGACTCCGATAAGAAGGTTTATACCGCGAGATATGTTATCGGGTTGTTCCTCGGAAGGAGCGAAGGGGGAATTTACCTTCCTCTTCTATCAGTGAGTGTTTAGTTGGGAATCCAAACGGAGCTCCCAACCTTACGGACGAGGCCGTTCAGTGCCAGCGTTCGGTGGTCAGGGTCGTGAGATTAGAAATGAGTTTGC
>NW_015240656.1:0-614 GCF_001447785.1 Gekko japonicus | reverse complement strand
TAGCTCGCCTAGTGTGTGAGCCGGCCCTGATTGCAGCCCCCAGACTGATCCACCCTCCCCTGCCACACAGAGATGATAATATCGACCTGCCTTCCCCCACAGCTGTTGCAAATATGGTTGAAATTATATATGTGAAACATGCTGAATAGGCTAAATTGCTGTTATGTTCATCTCCCCCACTATCTTCAGTTATCAGAACAAAGCAGATGCAATGTTAAATGTGTGGGTGGATTCTTAATCCTGAACTATTTTTAGAAACCTTCTTTCGAGGTAGCACACGAGAGAGGCCTCACTCTCAAGATTCATTCAGACTTGTCCCAAGGGAATGCTTATGCAAACACTTAACAAGATTATTCTAAAATTACTTGCAGAGGTTAATGTGCACCATCACACTTCAGAGGCACACCAATCTTCTTGCATAGCATATTAAGGTGGTACGTAAAGGTCCATGAAGTTCCACTTCTGGTTGCTTTGTCCATCAATACCGCCTACCATCCAGCTGTTCAAGATCAGGTCTTGTCCCAAATCACTGACAGTCAGCTTTCTCAGGAAATGGGCCAGAAAGTCCAAAGCATGAAACAGAGGGGAATTTCACATTACCGTTTTTAAGCCGG
>NW_015240655.1:0-615 GCF_001447785.1 Gekko japonicus | reverse complement strand
ACACCAAACTGGCTCTCAAACTGGGAGGTCGGTATAACAATTGAATTAAATAAATAAATGGTGATTACACCAAGACTCCATTGGAGGGTAGGTGTTAGTTTTCCGAACATCGGTACCCACCAGCTGCTCGACTCGCTCGTAAACAATATGTTGAGGGAAGGAGAGGCCGAGAGGCTCGACAAAGTATCTCATTTTGCCATCTCTGATGTTCGCCAGGTCGTTTAGGGTATCTCGGAAGTGACTGTATGCCTCACACGCCACATCCATGTGCCTTAAGCTGAAGTTCAGCCTGGAAAGAAAGAGAGAGGGACATTATTTTATTTGGAGAATTCATATCCTGCTTTCCCAAAGCTCAAAGTGGCTTTCACACCTTCAGCGTTCAAAATATGGAACCATAATCCAACACAATAAACAGCACCAGCAGATGCCGAAATTCGTCAATTCCTCTGAATTCACAATCACTTTTCTTAGGACTCCACTGTCTTGCAAACTTTGCAGAAGCCTTTACCTCCTCAGCGTAAGCCACTCCCGTAAGCTTAACTACTCCAGCAGGAGTTTAATGAATCTGTATATACACCCTCCAAAGACACTGGCCAGAGGCACTTTCCACTGTAA
>NW_015240654.1:0-615 GCF_001447785.1 Gekko japonicus | reverse complement strand
GTGTGTTTTATGCCCGTTCCGGGCCGTTCGGGCCCGTTCCGGCCCATTCCGGCTTTTACCCTGTCCCATTGGATTTATACCCTGCCTGGTCTCAGAGTGGCTTACAATCTCCTTCCCTTCCTCTCCTCACACAAGAAGAAAAATACAGGTGTACTTCCTTATCAACATGCTGTCATAGGATTGGTTGTCTGCATCCTCTACCTGTTAGATGAAAAAGAGTTCGTTTTTAAACCCCACTTTTATCTACCTCAAGGTGTCTCAAAGCAGCTTACCATCTTCTTCCTTTCTCCACAATAGTCACCCTAGGAGGTAGGTGGGGCTGAAAGAGTTCTGAGAGCTGAATTAGGATAACCATCTCTTGAAGCTTGGGCTTGGTTGAAGGCTTTCCCCCTTAAAATTAAAATTATATACGACATCCAAGAGGGAAACCTCAATTAGTCAGTAAGGACTCTTACGTTTCCCACTGGGATAGACTTGTTGAGCAATGACTACAGTTCCTCATTCTTTCCTTGGACTCCATTTATTCAATTACCAGACAGGAAGTCATAAGAATGATTAAGAAACATTTATTTAAATACATTTATGTATATTGACTTCCAAACAAATAGCGGCATA
>NW_015240653.1:0-615 GCF_001447785.1 Gekko japonicus | reverse complement strand
TAAGATATGTCTCCCAGTCCTACCGACCACCTCTTCCTCTTTAGCATACCCTAAACCGATATCCTATTTTCCAAATGAAATGGGTGTGGGTGTGTGTCAAACACGGGTGAGTCTTTAGAGAATTCGAAAGAAAATGCATTTCTAGTCTATTGCATCTGGTTAAAAAAAATGACTTGCGGAAGCTCAAGCTGCAACGAAATTTGTTAAAGTTGTGTTGTTTGACTGCTACAGCCTAACACTAATAATACCCGTATGCTATTGTAATGGGGGAAATTGATTGGGGGGGGGGATAGATTTTTACTTTTTTAAAAAAAATTTCAACTTATATACAATTTGTTACAAAGGACATATCTCTTCCAAATCACAAATGCAAATACATCTTGTAGCAATTGTAATGGGGGCGTGAAGACAGCCGCGGAATGCAGATTCGGTCCCCCGTTCCACGCACGTTCAACTGGTAACCGGAATCTGCCTTTGCATAGAGCGTCCCTTCGAAAGTCTATGGGCTCAGGAGGAGCCGCGCGGGATACTCGGACGCCAAGCTCCGACGCATGCGCAATATATAGTTCCAGTCCTACTATTAAAAACAGATTGGGAGGAGTTCTCCCTGGGGAG
>NW_015240652.1:0-615 GCF_001447785.1 Gekko japonicus | reverse complement strand
TTCAACAGGGCAGGAACACTCACCTTGTGATGCTCTTTGACGACGTTAACCAGGTTCCTGTTGAACACTTTCTGGCGCTCCAGCAGATGTGAAGCCGACAGTTTCTCGCCTGAAACCAAGAAGAGGGATTTGTCTCTCTTACCACGCAGCAACCTCCACGAGATCTCAGCTGGCGCCAGGGCACCATTCACAGCTATGCCCACCTCCCTAACAATCTCTTTTGAGGCTCTGCTCTGCGGTGAGGGAACACACCTTCTCCCACCACAGGTTCAAGGGTGAGCTGGTAGTCGCTCCGCTTCAGACCCCCACTGCTGAAGGTGGGGAGGTTCTTCTCCTGGCGCACCACGTAGGCGGCTGGGTACACCGTCTGGATCTGGCCCACGTTCCGTTCTTCGAACTGCCTGGAGGAGAAGAGAGGGAGAGGCGTCTGTCTGAGGAGGACCCTCGCAGGAGGAAGCCGCTACAGGCGGAGGAAGGCTTGCATTCAAACGGAAGGGGCAGCCAGAAATGAGTGTGGGGCGCCCTGGAGGCCCAGCAGAGAGGCTCAAAGCGGCACTGGAGGCTGTTCCAGCCACCCACCAGGAAGATTATTTATTTATTCGATTTATACCCTGC
>NW_015240651.1:0-615 GCF_001447785.1 Gekko japonicus | reverse complement strand
CTAAAACAGAGCACAGCAAGACAAAACCACATGGGAAATGGTGAAAAAATATTTTCTTGATTGGTTGAGTATATTTTTACCACACCATTTTCGCCCTTCTTCCAAAGAGTTAGGGTATCACACATGGTTCTCCCCCACCTCCATTTTCTCTTCAGATCTACCCTGTGAGGCAGGCTAGGCTGAGAGAAAATAGCGCCCTCAAGGCCTCCCAGTAAGTATCATGGCAAGCGAGGGACTGAACCTGCATCTCCCAGGCATTGTCCACTACTCGAACTACTAGATCCAAAATTTTAAAAAGGAGAATTAAGGAAACTGAAGCATTGAGTCGTCACATACTCAAGCATACTTCAAGGAATATCCCCTTCTTACAAGTTTTCGTATATTTTCCTTAACTCCCCCTTCTTCCTTCTTGAGCCCTCGACATAATTTATGAATGGATCCTTTTTTGCATTACGGCCTTAAATGTGTTTTGTTCGGGAGGATTCTTTGCCTGCAGCATTCTCTTCTATCCATATTGACATTTGTCTGCCCTTTTACTTATCCTTCAGATCTGTTGCCACAGGGAACTCTTCTTAACCGCTTCCTCTTTGATTCTGCAAAGGCGAAGCTGCACAG
>NW_015240650.1:0-615 GCF_001447785.1 Gekko japonicus | reverse complement strand
CTTTTGAATAATGTTTTCCAGCTTTAGTAGTCAAGAGGATTAGCTATGCAGTACTGAAGCCCACCCTTCAAATAATCTCATCCAGTCACTCTGCTGGTTGTGAGATTTCAGCAGACATTTTCCACACACTGTCAGGCTTATATTCACAGCCATGATAGCTGGGAAATAAAAGTAAAAAGTATTAGGGAGTTGAATTCTGCACCCAGGGCCATGTGCTGTAATTTTTCTGCATTCCCAAGTATGCCCATTGAAACTTAGCATGCGCACCATCCAGGGTATGTGATTCCACCAAACTGAAAACATGGGTAACTATTACCCTGGTTTTGTTCTATTTTCTAACTGCTGGTATTATGGCAGAGTATGTCTTTTTCGCTTTTTATCTCTACCGTTTTCAAAGAGTTTATTGCTGCTTATTCTGTTTCTATAATTGCTTTTATTCTTCGGTTGTCTGTGGTCTCCTATATTCAGGGTTTTTAAAGAGTCAGTTTCATAATTTTATGATGTTTTAATTTTCCATTATAAATGACTGCACACCGAAAGGCAGATCGTATATCTTCCAAGTAAATAAACAAAATACACACCCTTCCCAGGTTGAGTAAAACAATTTAAATTGTC
>NW_015240649.1:0-615 GCF_001447785.1 Gekko japonicus | reverse complement strand
TCCTCCTCCATTTTATCCTCACAACAATCGCCTTGTGAGGTAGGTTAGGCTAAGGGGGTGTGCCTGGCCAAAGTCACTCAGTGAGCTTCCATGGGAGAGTGAGGATTTGAACCTGGGTCTTCCAGATCCTAGCTTGACATTCTACCTCCTACACCACACTGGTTCGACTATTTGCTGAAAACACTCAGTGTCCACAATTTAAAGGGGGGGCGGCGCAATCTGGAATGTAACACTGTTAACACTGAACCTGGTAGAGGATCAGGTGAGGTTTACTTTTTGATATCTTATCCCGGTGTTCTCTGGACAGTCAAGACTGCCCGCTTTTCTCCCCTGCTCTTTTGGTTGGTTTTCCCCCCTATTTTCTCTTGATCTTGCATTGCATTGGTCACGAAGACATGCTTAAACCCTTGCTGTCACCGAAAATCCAATAAAAAACCTGTCCTGATGTTTAAAACCTACCATTTTACAATCACTGTGGGAGGGAAAAAAACCGAACACGTCTTCTGTCATTCTCTTACAAAATGCTGTTCATTGAGAGATGTGGGCACTGAGGAAACATTCCAGGAATCCAGGTGTGAACCAGATCACCCCAGAGCAGTGTTCCCTCTAAGCTGA
>NW_015240648.1:0-615 GCF_001447785.1 Gekko japonicus | reverse complement strand
TAAAAATAAAAATTATAAATAAAAAAAAATGCAGGCGAGCCAACAGCATTACCTAACCAGCTCCTGTTGGAACCAATGTGGAATATTTAGAACAGTGAGCAGTCATCATGTGGATATAGACATGTCTCTTTACAAATCCTAGCTCCTGCTTTGGTCCATACTGAGCATTGACATGTGTGGTCAGGTGCCATCAAAATGCACTTGCATTCAGGACGAAGGGAACTTCAAAGAAAAAGGGAGAGATCCCCCCCCCCCATCTGACTGATCTATCTTTTGTCTTGAATTTAATCTGGCCTCTGCCTTTTTAAAATGCATTTCTAGTGACACTGAAATTATCACCAACCGCAACAAAATCTAGAGGCTATATAAATACCTGGTGTCAGCAAGATAACCGAAGTGACAATCAGGGAGCAGATAACCAGAATAACAAGTAACGCAATTGCAATTCCTTTCCAGTTTCTTTGTGGAGGGTTGCTTCCCACCAGCTCCTGCAAACAAAAAAGGAGAAAGCATGTTAAGAGGAGGAGAACAGCAACTGACAAAAGTTCAGTTTTTATAGTTGTACTTTCAATAGATGCAACTGCAATAGGTCACATTGGCAGCTGCAGTCTGGCT
>NW_015240647.1:0-615 GCF_001447785.1 Gekko japonicus | reverse complement strand
ACACACTGCCATACGATAATAATTATTATCCCAGTTCTACAGCGCCAGTGAAAAATCTGGTGTGTGTTTATTTTCAGATGTTTCTGCCACTTTCCCTTCTAAACATAACATTTTGCTCATCTTTGTCAAGCTCTGCATAGTGTGCCTGAGAATGACCACTTCCCCCAATAGAGAAATTACACGAACCATCTTGCTGTGATGGGCCTGTCTGCTCCAACAGCAGTTTTGTGCCAAGATCTTGAGGAATCTGGGCCTGGGTATCCATATTGCTGCCTTTTCTAAACCACCCAAGGAACAGGCTGTGCTAAATATCCCCTCTCTTTGCCATGTTTCCTTTCAGGAACCTGAGGACATGAGAGAGTTTCAGGTAGAACTGGTCCTCGGGCAGCTTCATGTTCATAGGTTGGCAGATGAGATCTGCCTGTTGCTTAGGAACCACTCTTAATGAGCAAAGCTGATAAGGACATAGCTGTCAAAAGAACTGCTTCACCACCATCCCTGCCAGCAGCTAGACCTGGCCTAATAGCTTCCTGTCCCCCAAGAAGCCATTTTAAAGGTACAGGTCTGAATTTTAAAAGTATGAGGCAGAACACAAAGCAGTCTCTAAATAAATAT
>NW_015240646.1:0-615 GCF_001447785.1 Gekko japonicus | reverse complement strand
AACGTGGAAGCAACCTAACACCTCGTTGTTAATGAGAACCCAATTACACAAGGAAATAAAATCCCGCCCTTAAAGTTCCCTAACTATCTTGACTTGGTTGCGCATGCAAGTACAAATAGCCTAATTAGTTTATGGGGCGCCCTTCTCTATTACTTTTATATCATTCTATCTCATCCCGTTTCCCAACCGTGATGCGGTTCATGCATTTTCTTAAGATCCTGGGGATGTTATATCCTGTTTTCCCCCCTGTTCTATCCTCTTACTCTTTCATTAAATTATTGGGTCTTATTTAAGATTCTCTTGCTCACCTACTGGGAAGCGAGTCCAGCTGATATCCCTGGAGGTTCTTCCCTTCCAAGGAACTACAGCTCAGATCAGAGCCTAAAACAAGAATCATACAATTCCCAGCTTTACACTTAGGCACACAAATGTGCAAGCGCCTCAGAAATGCGCTGAGGGGGTGGTGGTTACTCAGCTTGTTGCAGAAGACCAGGAGCTGCATTGAGCCAAACGGAGCATTTTTGTTGGGAGGGGGCTAGCGCTCCTTCCGCATCCCAACCATTTTGAGTCTGCGGGCAGCTTTGGAATTGCTTGAGGACACTCTAGCTCTGACTT